>NC_142800.1:78889805-78942305 GCF_049724085.1 Artemia sp. Qi Xiang Cuo
AAAGGAACATAAGCTCCTAGAAATATAGCCTAGATCTCTAATGGGGGGGGGTTGTCCTCAAAAACATAATTTCCAGACCTTTCAACTACGCTGAACAAAATTAATATCAAAATTTTGAATGGATGGGTTTGGAGGAATGATGGGCGTGGGGGGGGCTGGTTGTCCTCCAATCACTTTCGACTATTAAAAAGGGCACTAGTCCTTTCAATTTCCAATTGAATGAGCCCCTTTCGAAGTTTCTATGACATGTTCTTCTATACAAAATGCCCTGGTCTAAAAAATAATAATAATAATAATACGTTGTGACCACATCGCTCTTTACTTAGGCAGCGCCATTGTGCTGCCTATGATCAGATACTGCATATAAAATAAATCTTTCATTTTTCTATATTATTTAACAAGTAATATTTTGTCGGATAGAAAATGGCTGCATAACTTAATCTTAGTTTGATTTCCGTTCATCCGAACTTTGAATGATTAGTCAGCCTGTTGACTGTAGGCCAAACGTATTCTTACTAATTGAGATAAGAATTTCCACGTCCTATTGTTTCAGTAAAATCATTAACGCTGATAAAAGTGACCCTCAGTTTCTTTTCGGTGCAGTTCCACGCCTAGGATTTACAGCAGTTGGAGCTTTAACCAAATCTCTGTATGTCTAATTTTCATTAATGACAAACAAGATCGTATAAACTATTTAATTTAAAAATCAGATGCTAAAATAAATTCCTTAAGAAATAGTTTGCAAAAATTAAGTTGCCAGCAGAATGGGAGGGGGATTTCAACTTTGACCTTCTCATCCCAAAAATGTTATTTTTCCCTTGTATTTTTGTATATTTTTTTGTATCTATTTCACATATTTATTTATTTTTCAAGTTCTACCCCACCCAAAACTACACCCCTCCGTGGGCGTCCATAGGGAGGGGGCAAAAGGGGGCTCCATTCCCCCCTGGCTGAATGATGATGCCTTATATTTTATAGCATTGGAAGTGCCGATTAGACCAGCTAAGTCCCCCCTAAAATTCAGCTTATAGGCGGCAATACACCCCTCCCATTTTTTAAAAAGAAAAATTTCTTTTTAAATTAATATGTAATAAAAAAAAATAAGAAAAGAGTAGTAAATGACTGACAAAATTCTGATGTGAAGTGCAGATTGATCAATTCTTTTTGAGTGATTCACACAACGCTCTTGTGAACAAAAATCCCGTTTTTTCGATAACAAAATCACCCGTACCGGTGTTTCTTTATTGATAGCAGTTCCTGTCTGTTTTAAGTTTGAATTACTATATGACTTTTTTTCTGGTATTCTTAGGCTTTAATATGACTATGTTTTTCTTTGAAAAAAAACAACTTTTTTTGGAAAATTTCTTTTTAAATTAATAAGTAATAAAAAAAAATAAGAGAAGAGTAGTAAATGACTGACAAAATTCTGATGTGAAGTACAGTTTGATCAATTCTTTTTGCGTGATTTACACAACGTTCTTGTGAACAAAAATCCCGTTTTTTTGATAACAAAATCACCCGTACCGGTGTTTCTTTAGCCCAGAAAATTACACCAGGAGCTTAATATGGGTTCCTTAAGGGGCGACAATTGGCTCGGGAACAATTGGGTTGTTACAAAAAAGAGCTCTTTTACAGCTTGAATAAATCATTTTCGAAATTTTCCAGAATTGCTGAAAGGTTAATGTGGATACGAAAAGATTTATGATGATTCATCGACTTCAATCCGCCTTCAGACGTTTTCACATATGATGGGTGTCGAAAGCTAAAAATATCTAAAATAAATAAACTTGTTATATGTGTTCTTCCTAAAAAATTATATATCAGTCCTTTAGTTTCGAATAATCATTCGTTTTTGTAAATTTTATTCTTCACGTATTCATATATATATATATATATATATATATATATATATATATATATATATATATATATATATATATATAGCAATAATTGTACATTTATTTATTTATGTATTTTTTCTCGAAAACGGCTCCATATGTTTTCGGGAAAATTGGTATCTTGGAACATTCTCGCATAAAAAACGATCCAGATAGGTCAGAAGTCTCAGAAATTGTGTTTAAAAAGAGGTGAAACATCTCCAACACATCAAATAATCTGAATGAAAATCACACCATCATATTCAGCATACCGGAGATCCCTGCTATAGAGGTTTCATGCTCCTATTAACAAAAATGTAGAACTTTCCATTTTTTGCCAGAAGAAAGATCACGGATGCGTGTTTATTTGTTTCTTATTTTCCAGCGGTCATCATATAGAACCTGTGAGCGTAGGAGATTGGGAGAGGGCTCATTTGATCAAAAAAAAAAAAAATTATTGCCCTTTTTAAGTGACTAAAAACATTAGAGGGCAGCTAGTCCACCTCCCACGCTCACATTTTTCCCAAAGTCACCCGATCAAAATTTTGAGATAGCTATATTTTTTTTCCAGCGTACTCGAAAAATCTAGTAACTATGTCTTTGAGGATGACTTAACTCCCCATAGTCCCCGCGGGAAGTGCTTCAAGCTATGAACTTTGTCCATTGTTTACATATACATATAGTTTTGGTAATTGGGAAGTATACAGACTTTTTCAGGGGGGATTTTTCTGGTGAAGGAGAGGGGTTACGTGAGAGTATATTTCCATTGACAAATTTTTCATTGGGGAAGTGAATTTCCTATGGAGGAAAAGCCGGATTTCCCAGCACTATTTAAAAAAAAAACGATCAGAGATTAAATAAGAAAACAACTTTTTTCAACTGAGAATTAGAAGCAACATTAAAACTTAAAGCAAACAGAAATTATTACTTATACGAGGGGTTGTCCCCCTTCATATACGTTACAATTTATGTTTGTCTTAAGTTTTAACGGTGCTCCTTACTTTCAGTTGAAAAAACTTGCTTTTTCTTATTTAATTATGGTCAATATTCACAGTATTTTTGTTGTGCGTGTCTCTGTCGGTGGTCCTGGTTAAGGTGCGGTTCCGCAAGACATTCAAATTTTTCAATCATTAATCTGTGGAAAAGAAGCAAGTAAATTTTAAGGAGTTAAATGAATTTATATCCTTTTGCACAGTTAAGCATATTTTCATGCCATATAGTACTGGTCTTTAGTAGGCCAATTGCAACTCTAACCATAATAAAAAATTTATTACCATAATATAAAAAATTAGTTGGCCTATTCTTTAAAAGCCTCCCTTTTTGTTCTAGTAGGCTAGCCTATGTCTTTTTCCAGAAAGCCATTATTATGAAAATATACCTTATTTCCGAATATTGTGGTTACTTTTCTGATAAATCAGCCATTTCTTATAGCATGCAGCTATAAAAATATATTTCTCTAGGCCTATTAACTGAATGCTGTCATGCATCACTGGTCTAATTGGCACTTTTAATGCTATGTAATAGAAATCTCAAAACAAAAATAAAAAAATAAGGCAGCATCATTCAGCCTGGAGAGGGCAGGCACTCCTTCCTGCCCCCCCCCCCCGTATGGGCCCCCATGACTATGATATTTGGATACAGTCTAAAACGAGGGATCTAATGGTACTGATTGTATTTGCTTAGCATGTCTCCTTCAAAAAAGGTCAAGTGCTAAACATTTACTAAAGGATTTAGCACATTTAAATGGTTAATTAAATGGGGTATTAAATGGTTAAATACCATTTGTTGGATCTTATTTGGGTAAAATTTGAAACAACTTTTTTCATCTTGCAAAGAAGTTTTTTAGGTAAATAAAAATTGCAGAAATGCATCCAGATCCTAAAATATCTTGAGGGAAAATCATTGGTAGTATCTGTCTTTCCCTTTTTTCCTATAGGCCTAGAAGACACTGACCTGTAATGAATTTGAACAAACTTTGTAGCATAATAGTAAAACTCAAAGAAACAAATCTACATCACCAATGAGGCTCAAGAAACATGTTTTAAGTCTAACAAAATTGTTAAATTCTGATTTTTCTTGTATTAAAGGATTTGAGAAAATATGTCTTAGAATAAATTAGAAAAAAAAATCCTAAAATTGGTTAAAATCCTACTTGAATCATTGCAGTTGTATTTTCAAAACCCGGAGTCCTCAGTCAAACCTAGATGTTTTATTTGTAATTGAAAGAAGTTTAAAATAACAGTAAGATAAGTCTATGTACTAAGAATCAAGTATTGAGAGAAGAGCTGTTCAAAGGGGAGGGGGGCAGCTGGCCCAGGTGCTGTGACTGGGGTGGGTCTTGCCCACTATGATTTGGCATTTTTTGCTTAGCCCATATTTGAGTTAGAAGAGGACACTGCAATTAATTTTTCCCCAGGCACCATCAACCCTAGGAACAGCTCTGATGGGGAGTCATAGTAATAATAGGCATCAAGCTTTCTCTAAAATGTAGGTGCTTGGATATAGATGTAGGTGCATGGATAGTTTATTAGTTTACTGATAAGATGTAGAATACTTTTGATAGATGTAGAATACTGATACTGATAAGATGTAGGTGCACTGATAGTTTATTAGTTTGAAATAGTTGTTTGACTAGCCATAGACTATGTCAAACTATAAGATCTGCAAAAATGTGGCTTGATCCCACTTTCTAAAGGACTAATGTAAAGAAAATTTAAGATGGCTATACCATGTTTTGCAGATGAAGGATAACAAATTCTCAAAGATGTTGCTTCTTGGTCATCACTCAGGGGTCAAACAAAAAACAGATCTTCCCCAAATGGGTTGAGAAGAGGTCATAAGAAAGGATTTAAAGGAAATTATAACTCTATGTGAGGGGGAGTAAATCTCTGAATAGATTGAGGTGGAGGAGGAGCTGGTATGTTTGTGTTTGCCTCAGGTAGCTTGGGGCTGCAGTGAGTTGTTGATAGTTGTAAAGGCAAAGAAAAGTATACTCAAACCAAATGAAGGAAAGTGATTTTTTTCAAAAATTAAGACAGGTAAAGAACTGACTTCTTCACAGCTCTCTAGGACTTAGAAATAGAGGAGGAGCAGGGGCGGAAGCTTCAATTATGTGCCTTTGTGGGGCATAGTCTAAGTTCTAAACTTATTCCTGGAAGTTTTATTATCCTAACTCAGCTACTTTCCAAGATTGCAGAATGTCCATTAAATTGCATCTTAACCTTCTCAACTCAATACTATCATAGGCAGCATCATCACACTGCCTGAAGCACAAATATATGAAGGCTGCCTCCTCCTCAACACCTTGCTCTTTACACTAGAGTTTTTTAATACTTTTGAAAAAAGCTTACTTTTAGAAGCTTAAAGCCTCTACAAAAAGGTTCTCTGATATGCTGAATCTGATTGTGTGATTTTTATTAAGATTCTATGAATTGTAGGGGGTGTTTCCCCTTTTTTCAAAATAAGTCCAATTTTCTCATGCTTGTAACCTTTCATAGTTAAGACTAATCTTAATGAAACTTATATATTTGAAATCACCATAAAAATTCAGTTCTTTGATGTCTATTGGTATCAAAATTCCGTTTTTTAGAATTTTGGTTACTTTTTAGCTCGGTTGCTCCTTACTGACAGTTTGTTACCACACTGTTTGATAACTTATATTATTAGTTAAAACTTTAAACTTAATTTTAAAACACAATGCTTAAAAAAAGTATTTGGAATGAGGTATCTGGAATTTCAGCAAAATTTTTAGATTTTGGGTACAAATCAAGATCATGGGATTAAGAATTACTGTATCCCTGTGCTATAAGCAATAACTTTAACTATCAATATTGAAATGAAACTATCAAAATATGTACCTCATATAAAAGTTCTTTTATTATGCAGTGTGTTTTAGAATGAACATTGAGATTTGGAAAAAAACAGTTTAAAGGCTGTTTGAGGTAGTAGGTAAAAGTAAGTAAAAGGCTGTTTGAGGTAGTAGGTAAAGGCTGTTTGAGGCAGTAGTAAATAGCTTTAGGTTTAATAAAATATTTAAATTAATATCAAAATCTACAGCATATCTATCAGATAATAGGTTAAACATTCAGTTATGTGTTGGTAAACAAAGTATATGTCAAGATTTGTGTAAATGCATTCCAATTGACTGCATTTTACACTCTTGTTTATTTTCTGATCAACTTCATTAACAGCCAGTAGAATCAAAATATAAAAAGATCACTTGCTTTCAAACCCCTAGTCAGGGCCTCTGAAATCTCTGCTGCAAAATTTCATCTTTTTTATATAAACATAAGCAAGAAGTTAGAAGCAATTTTCAAATCTCCCCCATTTGGAAGGATGAGAAGATGTTCTCCTTAGAATACTTTTGATTTGCTCCATAAGTCAAAGTTTCAGAACACATAAATTAGTTTCCATTACAAACAAATACATAATTACTATTTTTCAGACTTTTTTTTAGCATATAAATCACTTATTCTCTTCCCCTAGAACTCCCTTTTTGAATATAAATATTATATTTGACATCAAAAGATCAATACATCATCTTAAAGATCTTGGTGACCCAATTTTAAACATAACAGGGGCTAATAGTTGGCACATGAACTGGAATTCTTTTGAAATAGGGGGAATGAATGTCAATAGCCCCCAGAAGTAGATAAATTACACAAGAACCAATGTAAAATGTGGGACAGTTTGCAACACTCTGGATTCTTTTGAGGGAGGGGAAATGGGTCTAAAGGCTCCTTCCCTGCATGCATGCCTAGTCTATGGGATGTACTTGGGCAAACTGAGAACTTCTCTGACTCAATAATGCTAAAGCCTTTTGAATTTTGTTTTTCCTTTTTTTAATGGGTTTTTAATGAAGAGTTTTTGATTGTAAGTTGTTGTTATGTTTTGGAGTTCAAATAAGTTGTTTTTATGGTTTGAAATTCAAAGGTTCTTTATCAAACAGTTTGTGGTAACAAACTGTAAGTAAGGAGCGACCCAGCTCAATGGTAACCAAAACTCTAAAAAACGGAATTGTGATACCAATAGATACATCAAAAGAATCAGATTTTAATTGTGATTTCAAATATATAAGTTTCATCAAGTCTAATCTTACCCATCAAAAGTTACGCGCCTGAGAAAATTTGGCTGATTTTCGAAAAAAGGGGGAAAGACCCCCAAAAGTTATAGAACCTTAATGAAAATCACACCATCATATTCAGAGTATCAGAGAACCCTACTGTAGAGGTTTCAAGCTCCTATCTACAAAAATGTGGAATTTTCCATTTTTTGCCAGAAGAAAGATCACGGATGCGTGTTTTTTGTTCCAGGGGTGATCGTATTGACCCAATGGTCCTAGAATATCGCGGGAGGGCTCATTGGAACGGAAATTAAAAGTTCTAGTGCCCTTTTTAAGTGACCAAGAAATTGTAGGGTAACTAAGCCCCCTCCCACGCTCATTTTTTCCCGAAGTCACCCAATCAAAATTTTGAGATAGCCATTTTGTTCAGCATGGTCGAAAATATGATAAAAATGTCTTTTAGGATGACTTAATCCCCCAAAGTCCCTGGGGGAAGGCTGAAAGTTATGAACTTTACTCAATGTTAACATATAGTATTGGTTATTGGGAAGTATACAGACGTTTTCAGGGGGGTTTTTTCTGGTAGGTGGGGAGAGGGGTGGGTCGGGGGCTATATGGGAGGATCTTTCCATGAAGGAAGTTTTCATGGGGGAAGGGACATTGCTATGAAGGGGGTGCCGGATTTCCCAGCTTTATTAAAGAAAAAGATCAGAAATTAAATATAAAAAAAAACAAGTTTTTCAACTGATTGTGATTAAGGGGTAATTTTTATGGAATTGGAAAAGAATTCGAACTTTAGCTTAAAGAGCAAGGTATTAACTAGGGGCGAACCCCCTAATATACGTGTTAAAAATTTATGAATATAGAAGTTTGTTACGTAAGTTAATTCGTAAGTTACATATATTTATTACTAATAAAAACGTTCGTAAATAAAATTAAACAAGTTTCAAGAAAGCCATTTAACCAAATAAAAGTACAATTAATATGCAAATTTTTTTTTAATTATTCATGTACTGTGAGCCAAAATAAAAACCTGCATTAATTAAAGAAAGTTCAAAAATTAAATAAAAAAAACAAGTTTTTTTTAGATGAAAGTAAGGAGCGACGTTAAAACTAAAATCCAACATAAATTATTCCGTATATGAAAGGGGCTGTACCCTTGTCAACACCTTGCTCTTTACGCTAAAGTTTGACTTTCTCAAGACTCTAATTTTTTTTTAACAATAATAATCTTTAGCGTAAATAGCGAGGCGTTGAGGAGTGGACAGCCCCTTTCATATACGGAATAATTTCTGTTCGTTTTAAGTTTTAACGTCGTTCATTACTTTCAGTTAAAAAAAACTTGTTTTTTTTTAATTTAATTTTCAAGCAGGAGATGGGGAGGCATTTATTAATAAGAAGAAACTGATGACCCCTCTTTCTTAAAATTAATTATGATTTAAATAGCATGAACAAATTTAGTATTGTTTCTTTACGTAGTTTATAATATGTATTTTCTATGGTTATATACATGGGCGTAGGCAGCATATTTTCTAGGGGGGGCAGTCGATAGTGTGATGGAGGGCCTTTTATCAACTGCTTTTCCAACCATCTGCTTTTTCAGCCATATCTAATGTAAATTTAAAGGTCTAGGGGGGGGGCAGCTGCCATCCTGCCCCCCTCCCTACACCCATGGTGATATATTTATATTGTTTTTTGTCGCTATGCAGTTTTTTTGTTTTATTTTTGTCTGATTGGTGTTAAAGGATTAGTGTTTTAAAAAAAATGTATGCTTGTGCAAAATACTTGAAAAAAATATGTTTTAATTATTGTGTAATGTCATGGTTAAATTCTCTGAGCCAAGCCACATAGAACATTTTTTTAGTGGGGTGGGGGGGGACGGGTGGGGGTGTTTGGCAATAGATAATGTAATTTTGGGTCTTTACTGCCATTAAATCCCTATTGTGTTCAGAAGGAGTTTAGGAGTATAGTATATAGGTATGTTAATTTATTGAGAGGGAATACTCAATCTGGACTTTTCCATGTTAAAGGTAGGAATGGGCCCACAATTAGTGTTAAGGAAAGAGTTAAAAAGAGATGGGCAGAATATTTTGAGAATGTGCTAAAGCATTATGGATTTACAGGAAAAAATATGGAAAAGAAAGAAAAAGATTGTGACACTTTGGATGGGAAGGAAGATTTATTTTGTTAGGAAGAATTAGTGACAGTACTAAAAGGTTGAAAAAATAATAAGGCCCTAGGTTTTGATAGTGGGGTAAATGAGTTTTTAAATATGGAAGTTTTTAAGTTAGAGATAAATTAGGCGACTGAACACTAGTAATATGATTTTTGAAAAAGGGGGATGCACTTAGTGATTTTAGAAAAACTCTTATTCAATGCCTCTATAAGAAAGATGATAAGAGTGAGTGTGGCAATTATAGAGGCGTCAGCTTTGTTGCTGTAGGAAGCAAATTACTTAGTATTATGATACTTTTTAGACTATGAGCTGCTGTTTATAGTTTTAAGAGCAAAAAAAGTGTGGTTTTAGGAAGGGTGGAGGATGTGTTGACCAAATTTTCACACTTGGATTAATAATTGAGAACAACTTTTAGCCCTCAGTTCTATATATTTTGAGCAAGCGTCTGATTCAGCTAATAGAAGAACTTTAGTGAATATCCTCCTTAAAGGGTATACCAGATAAACAGTGATGAGTGCTATGTATAAGAATAACATTGCTGCAGCTAAGAGAGAGATAACATAAACAAAGAGAGAGAAAAATCTCAAGATGAAGGAAACAAAAGGGACTATGGCCAGTAGAAGGAAAAGACAAAGTCAAACAATGTGGATATTTCGTCTGTATAAAACAAGGCATCTTCAGCACTAAAAAAACAAAGATAAAATCTGAAAAAACCTAAAGTTAAATAAAATATAAAACCAAGAAAAAAAAATATATATACAATTGTTGCTACTGTGATTGAGCACCACAGAAGCCAAATAGAGTTGCTTGAATTGCAGAGTTGCTATAATTTTATATATAAATGTTTGTTTTTTATTGCTTGATTTTAGATTTTGTTTAATTTAAGTTATTTTACATTTAATCTTAGGTTCTTTGCATTGAAAAATTAGGAAATAAAATTTGTAGCTGGTTTTGAATTAAATTAGTAGTTTCTATCCCTATTTATATAGATCATTTTGATGGACTTTGTCCTAAGGAGCACAGCAAATGAAGTGGGAGATCATGGAATCTATCAGGGAGGTAAAACTCCTAGATCTACACTATGCTGATGGTTTAAACATCTTAGATGAAAATGTTAGCAAAATGAATGAATTTTTAGAAGTTTTGAATGTTCAGGGGGGACAAAAATAGGTTTGAAACTTAATGTTAGGAAGACTAAGACTAGGAATAACTGAAGGTGATGCCGGGTAACAAGATCATTGATTTAGTGGACAGCTTCACTTTACTAGGTAGTATCAAACAATTCGTGGTAACTACTATTACTACTACTACTACTAACAACTCAGCGCAGCACCAAGCCGCCTGAGGTCAACACAGCTACGCACGCTCCTCCTCCATCCAAATCTATTCAAAGCCTCCCTTTTTATGCCCGCCCATGAAGTTCCCATTCCCTTTAAATCTTTCTTTATGACGTCCTACCACCCCAGACGAAGACGACCTGCTTTCTGTTTAACCCTAGACGGTTGGCTGAAAAGAACAATCTTCAGCAATATGTCATCCTTCATCCGCACAACGTGCCCTAGCCATCTCAATCTTTCTTTCATTATAGCCCTAGAAAGCAGTATTGAACCACATTTTTCGTATAGCCTATTGTTTGAAATACGGTCAGTCAGCTGGGTACCCATAACACTCCTTAAGCTATCTCTCTGGAAAACATCCAGCAAATCTTCATCCGCCTTTTGGAGCGCCCATGCAACCCGGCTCAATAGTAACCGAAACTCTAAAACATGGAATTTTGATACCAATAGATATATCAAAGAATCAGACATCAAAAGAATATCAAATATATAAGTTTCATCAAGTTTACTCATACTCTTCCAAAGCTACGCACCTGAGAAAATATGCCTTATCTTCGAAAAAAGGGGGAAACAGCCCTTACAAATCATAGAACCCTAATGAAAATCACACCCTCTAATTCAGTGTATCAGAGACCCATACAGTAGAGGTTTCAAGCTCCTATCTGCAAAAATGTGGAATTTTGTATTTTTTGCAAGAAGAAAGATCAAGAATGCATGTTTATTTGTTTTTTTTTTGTTTTTTCCCCAGGGGTGATCGTATTCACCCAGTGGTTCTAAGATATCGCGGGAGGGCTCATTCGAACGGAAATTAAAAGTTCTAGTGCCCTTTTAAGTGATTAAAAAAAAATGGAGGACAACTAGGTCCCCTCCCATGCTCATTTTTTCCCAAAGTCACTGATCAAAATTTTGAGATAGCCATTTTGTTCAGCATGGTCGAAAAACATAATAAATATGTGTTTCAGGATGACTTAATCCCCCAGATTCCCCGGATGAAGGTCTGCAAGTTATGAAATTTGTACGATGTTTACATATAGTACTAGTTATTGGGAAGTTAACAGATTATTTCAGGGGGTACATTTTCTGGTATTGGCGGGGGGGGGGTCGGGGGTTACGTGGGAGGATCTTTCCATGGGGGAAGGGACATTGCTATGAAGGGGCGCCGGATTTCCCAGCATTACTTAAAAAAACGATCAGAAATTAAATAAAAAAAACTAGTTTTTCAACTGAAAGTAAGGAGCAACATCAAAACTTAAAACGAACAGAAATTGTTACGTATATGACTCGGTTCGCCCCCTAGTCAATACCTCGTTCTTTACGCTAAAGGTTTTTTAATATTTTCATAAGAGCTATTTATTCTAATTAATGGCCTTTGTTATTAAGGGGTAATTTTTAAAGAATTGAAACAAAAATCGAACTTTAGCGTAAAGAGCAAGGTTTTGAGTAGGGGGGCGAACCCCCCTCCTAATATACGTATTAAAAATAGGAATATAGAAGTTCGTTACGCAAGTTAATTCGTAAGTTATGTATATTTATTTCTAATAAAAACATTCGTAAATAAAATTAATCAACTTTAGAGAAAGCCATTTAACCAAAAAAAGTAAAATTAATATGCATAGTTCGTTTTAATTATTCATGTACGATGAGCCAAAATCAAAACCTGCATTAATTCAAAAACGTTCAGAAATTAAACAAAAAAAAGTTTTTTTTTAACTGAAAGTAAGGAGCAACATTAAAACTTAAAACGAACAGAACTTATTCTGTATATAAAAGGGGCTGTCCCCTCCTCAACGTCTCGCTCTTTACGGCAAAGTTTGACTCTTTCTCACAATTCTATTTTTGAAACAATAACTAACTTTAGCGTAAAAAGCGAGGCGTTGAGGAGGGAACAGCCCCTTTCATATAAGAGCAATTTCTTTCGTTTTAAGTTTTAATGTTGCGCCTTACTTTCAGTTAAAAAAAACTTGTTTTTTTTTATGCAATTATTAGTAAAGAGGGTGAGTACAGTGAAGAGGTTACAAGAAAAATAGCCAAGGTCCAGGGTGTTTTTTTTTGCAGTTGAAAAAAGTTTGCTAGAATAGGAAGATTAGTCTGCACACCAAGTTTACATAATTGGAAGCTACAGTGATGACAGTGGTCAAGTATGGTTCTGAAATGGGGGCGCTTCAAAAAACGGAATAGAAGTTGCTTGATATTTTGTAGAGAAATCGCCTACAGATTATTTTGGTTACTGTACCTGACAGACTGACTGTATCTCAGACAGAAAGTTTTTCGAAAAATACGAGTTAATCGTGATTTCTAAGGCTGTAATGGGAAAAAGACTGAGATGATAAGACATGTTCTGCAGATGAAGGATCACAGATTGACCAAGATCGTCCTTGTCGGGCAACCGTCTAGGGCCAAATGAAGGGCAGGTCGTCTCCGAATAGGGTGAGAGGATGTTGCAAGGAAAGATTTATGGGAAATGATAACTTCTTTTGAGTGTGTAAAGAGGGAGGCTTTGAGTAGATTAGGATGTAGGAGCAGTGTTTGCATGGATGAGATGAATAATTAACTCACTGGATTGGGGAACCCAGACCTGATTAACAATTACAATCCAGATTGTGATAAATTCAGTTTTTTTTTTTTAAGGTTAAATCTTGTTTTATTTCAATAATCTGACCATTCAAAGGGAGAATCCAGAATGGGGTAAATACAAATTGGTATTCAAGATAGAATATCAATGTTGAAAAGTCTACATGAAACAATTAGTCTATATTCAGGAAAATATTCAAGACTGTTTTAATTTGATATAATGTTTTAAACAAATCTATTGAGCTAATGGCATTCAAAATCATGATTTTTTGCTGTTTTCATAATTATTTGTGGTTACACCCAAGTCCAAAGTCAGATATAGATTCTTTACTCCTTGGATATTTTTTGAAGCATTTAATTTAAACATTCCTGTTAGCTTTACCTTGTAGAAGAAATAAAAAGTTCCTTAAATTGGCCATTACTACTTTCACTTGGTCCTCAAATTTCCCTTTGCTATAAAAACATAAAACCACAAAAAAATTACTCACAATAATGCCATTTGGAGAACTAGTGGATGATAATATTTGGATAATAATCAAACATCCTGGGATATCCTGCAACAGGCTAGACCACATTTTAGGTTTTACAAAACCCATAGAGGAAAACCAGGTCTCTCTGGAGTTTGTCTGAAGGCTTGCCTTTAAGTTAGGACTACAGTATGTTTTCATTATACCTTGTGGAAAACACACAAGGTTTTGTTTCTCTCAGGGTAAGGCAATTATATGTCTAATTTTGTTGTCTGAATATCTCTTAGACGGGATAACTTTGAGATACACGAGAGGAAATTAACCTACTACTGTCATAAATCCTGGAATCAAAAATTATATGTAAGAAGATGGAAAAAAAGAAGAAAAAAATATTTTCGGTCTAGGACTGCTTTTCAGCACTAAAACATAATCCAATATATTATTTATATAGATATAATAATTATTTTACTATGAATAAATAGGTATAATGCATATGCAATATGCAGGCATAGTAGCAGAAGGAAATGAAGTTGCTGGTAAGCTGTGGTGTTTACCATTCTTCACTTTTTGTCTACAAAACAAAAAACTATTGTATATTGTGTAATTTAAATGTTGTAACCCAAGCATATATTTGATGCCATTTTTTGCCTGACACTAAAAATAAAAACAGGTAATCAATTTGTAAGGTGGTCAAACACACACGTAAACATACTTCATGAAATAACACTACAAACACTTATTAAATCGATGAAACTTTATATTTGTATTTTTGTCATTGCAGAATTGTTGAAATTATCAAGCTATCTATATTTTGCAGATTTTATCAGCATTTGCATAACTACCACATGGAGCCATTCCTTCGATTATTTCTATTGTTGTCGTAGTTCTTCATGCAAAACATTTCTGCAGCTTTAACAGATTTATTCTCAAGAGATAATTCATTCACTTACTCTGCTTCTTTTGCTTAAAAGTGAGTTTTAAAATAAGTTATGATTTATTATTGTTTTTGTGTATTACTGTCATGAAAGCGTCAATCATCACCTAATTTTTTTTAGGCAAGAAGTGTTCATACGCTCAGTATGAAAAATCCCAGCAGTGATGAACTCCCGCTTCTTAGTGAAACTGAACTTGAGCTTGAAAAATGTGTGCCATCTCTTTCTAGTCGATTAAAACATTATATTCACTGTGTATGCATGACACTAGTCATCTTCTTGTTTTTAGTGGCAGGAGGGAGTATTAGTATCCCCTATATTACTCTAGTCAAGCATATACCTGAATTTGATCCTATAGATAATTATGGCACATGGCTGACACTATCTTTGTACATTACAAAGTGCATAGCGTTATTAGCCCTACCACAAGTGATTTTCAATTTTATGGGGCTGCTTAAATATAGGGCATTCCCAGACAAGCCAATCCTTAAGAGCTCACCAATTTTTGGGCCATTTATTTGTATTCGGGTTGTTACTAGGGGTGACACACCAAATTTAGTTAGAAAATCAGTGGAACATAACTTGAAAACATGTTTAAAAGCAGGACTTGAAAATTTTATTGTTGAAGTTGTTTGTGACTTACCAGTAGCCTTACCTGAGCACAGAAGAGTACGTGAAACAATTGTACCTAGTAGGTATAAGCCTTCTAGTGGTTGCCTTTTTAAAGCAAGGGCCTTGCAATATTGCTTGGAGGATGATGTTAATGATTTGGCGGATAGTGATTGGATTGTTCATTTAGATGAAGAAACTCGACTCACTGAAGATGCTGTTAAGGTTAGCTCTCTCTCTCAGTTAATGTAAGACACTAGGTTTTCTGGTATATAGAAAATAACTTAATTTGCTTATAATATCTACAGCCCCGTAAGTATAATCAAATACAAATTGATCATATATTAATCATTAGATTTCTTTGTCTTGTTTAGACTTAATGCTTTTCAGAATCTTAGGGTCTAATCAGTGATCAGTTTCATTAACATTTTTTTTTTTTTTTTTTTGCATTATTTCCCCAGCATCTACTATTAACATGAGCTATTTAGAATATTTTAGAAAAATACAGCTATGATAGCCATTTTTTCTCTTAAATAAAGATGTATTAGTTCTAGCTTTGGTTTACAAAATAATGGGGGAAAATTTTGGGCTTATCATGAAAAATTTAAAAATTTTGGTAAAATTTTAGTTTTACTGTCTAAATATTCAAAATTTTGGTAAAATTTTAGCTTGAAAACTGTAGTAAAATTGTTTGTAAAATTTTAGTTTGAGATTGTAGGCATAGGCTACTATCCCCTTTGCTTAACCACATGAAAGATTTTCTTGGAAGATTTCATTTGTTTTATTTTATTATTTTGTAAGGGAAGGATGGGGATAGGGCTTCTAGAAAAATTTAAAAGTATTCAAACTTTTGTGTCAAGAGATCTATCCGTGAATGTGTGCATAACCTTGTTCCTATCTTGCTTGTTTTTTGGCGTAGTTACATCTCTGCTTGATAGAACATTAATTTGGTTAAAAGCCAGCCATCTGCACACAAAGGGTTGGTGGGTAGCAAAATCCTTCTAAGATTGATCCAACCCCTTTTGGAAAATTGTAGTCTAAAAATGTGTGCTTTTAGAATTATACCCCCCCCCCCAGCCCTCCCGAGGAAAAGTTCCATGGTTCTACTTAAAGGTAGGATTTGTGTATGAACTGTCTGTTATTCTGGTAATATTATCGAAGTGGATAGATCTACCTGAAGTTCTGTTCCATTCCCCCCTTAACATTATCCAAAAGTAAAGCATTTCTGTTCTTGTTCTTCATTTGTTTCAAATTTCTGAATTTCTTATTATTTTTTTTTTCGTTTCGTACGAAGGAAGTGCTTATTTTTAGGTATGTCAATGCCATTTCGGAATTTTTTCACCATTTTAGGGTATATTGAACTTCGTCACGTCTGGTGAACATCAATTCGGGCAAGGTCTAATTACCTACACTCATATAACTATGAAGAATGTCATAATCACTCTTTGTGACACATTCCGAGTAGCTGAAGATCTGGGGAAATTGCGCTACCAGTTTAAGGCATGGCATGCTCCTTTTTTTGGTATGAAAGGCTCTTATGTTGTCTCTCAGGTAATTTCTTTTTTAACGTTATTTTGTGCCTAAACCGAACAAATATTCTATCGTTTTAGTATGAACATTACTCCTTAATTCTAGGAGCACTTTTAACGTATCAAGCAGTTCGTGGTAACAAACTGTAAGGAGCGACTTGGCTCATTAGTAACCAAAACTCTCAAAGACAGAATATGATAACAATAGATACATCAAAAGAAATTAATTTTTATGCTGATTCCAAATATATGAAATTCAGTAAGTTTAATGGTAGCCATCAAAAGCTACGAGTCAGTGAAAATTTGCGCGATTCTCGGAAAAAAGAGGAAAAGCCCCCAAAAAGTCAACGAACCTTAATTAAAATCACACCATCAGATTCAGCGCATCAGAGAGAACCTCTGCTGTAAAGGTTGAAGCTCCCATTGGCAAAAAGTGGAGTTTTTTGCCAGAAGAAAGAGCGCAGATAGATGTGTATTTGTTGTTGTTGGTTTTTTTTTTCCAGGGGTGCTCGTTTTGAACCAATGGTCCTAGAAGAGAGCAGGCTCATTCGAACGAAAATTAAAAGTACTTGTGGTCTGTTTAAGTGACCAAAAAGATAGAAGGGAAAATAGACCCCTCCCATGCTCCTTTTTCTATAAACTAATCTGATCAAAATTTTGAGATAGCGATCTTGCTCAGCATAGGCCTAATTGAAAGGTCCATTGACTATGCCTCTGGGTATGACATGACGCCTCAAAGTCCCTGGAGAAAGGCCATTAAGTTAGGAAATCTGTTTGTTGTCTAAATATAGTATTTGTTAATAGCATGTATACAGATGCTTTTCGGGGAGGGGGGGGATTTCCACGGGAGAATTTTCCGTGAGGAGGGAAGTTTCTAGGGGTGAATTTTTCAATGGAAGTTTTACACGGGGAGAATTTGTCAGAATTCCATGATTTTCGAAAAAGAGGGGAAACGCCTCCAAAAATGAGCCTTCATTAAAATCACACCATCAGATTCAAAGTGTCAGATAACCTTAGCGATAGAGGTTTCAAGATCCCATCTGCAAAAATGTGGATTTTTTTTTGTCAGAAGAAAGAGCACAGATGCGTGTTTATTTGTTGTTTTTTTTCAGGGGTGATCATATTGAACCAATGGTCCTAGAAGATCGAGAGAGGGTTCATTTGAGCGAAAATTAAAGTTCTAGTGCCCTTTTTAAGTGACCAAAAAGATATGAGGGAAACTAGACCCCCTCTTATACCCCTTTCTCTCCAAAATCATCTGATCAAAATTTTGTAATTCTGTTCAGAATAGTCGAAAGATTCACCAACTATGGCTCTGGGTATGACATGACGCGTCACAGCATCAGGGGAAAGGGCTTTAAGTTATAAAATTTGCTTGTTGTTTACATATAGTATTTGTTATTGGCATGTATACAGACATTTTTGTGAGGGGGGATTTCCAAGGAAGAATTGTCCGTGTGGAGGGAAGTTTCTAAGGGCGAATTTTTCAGTGGAAGTTTTACACGGAGGGAATTTGTCAGAATTCTTATACAAATTCCTTTTATTTGTCTTACTGTCTCTTTGGTGACTCGATTTTACACCTGAAGATGTTTGGGGGGAGAGGGAGGAGAACTGTCTGGAGAAACTTTTAGCGGGGCTGGACCATAGGGGTGCGAATTTTCTGCGGGAAAAATTTGCCATGAGAGAATTTTCTATGTGAAAATTTTTTATCATGGGAGATTTCCGAGAAAAATAACCACGTAAGGGGAGATTTCCGGCATGATTTGAAAAAACGATCAGAAATTAAATGAAAAACACGTCTTTTTTTAAATAAAAGCAGGGTAATAAGAACTTTCCAAGCAGAATTGTCCACAGGAAATTTTCAGGGGGGATTGAATTGTCAAGAAAGTTTTCTTCATTATCCAGGGAAAGTTTTACACGAGGGAAAGGAAGTGGATTTCCTGGCATAATTTGGAAAAAAAGGTTAAAAACTAGATAAAAAAAAGTTTTTTCAATTGAAAGTAAGGAGCAACATTAAAACCTAATCCGAACAGGATTTATTCCGCATGTGAGGAGAGCTGCTCCTTCCTCAACCCTCACATTAAACTTTAAACAAAGTTAAACATTAAACAAATAGAAATTGTTCCGTATAAGAAAGAGGATACCTCTCCTCAACACCTTGCACTTTACGCTTAAGTTTTTTATTACTTTAAGAGCATAGTTGTGACAAAGAGTCAAACTATCTGTTTGTTCAAAGTTTTAATGTTGCTCCTTACTTTCAGCTGAAAAAACTTGTTTTCCTATTTAATTCATTACAAAATACAAATCCGTGTTTCTTCTGTACATTTAAGGTATTTTTCAGAAATAATCTGGATTATAACCTCGTAATCTGAATTGTAAAAAGTTGTTGTTCATAGATTATCTAGATTAACGAATTATCTAGATTATGGCTTTAAGATCGACAATTACATAGATAATAAATTTTACTGTTCCAGGGTCAATCTTAGAATCCTTTTCAATAATCTTGATAGCCGTAGATAATTATCTTTAAATACAAATTGGTTTTAAACTTAAAAAAGCTTTCATCTACAATGCCGCTTTAATCACTACTTAATTGTTAATCACACCAGTAGGCTACATATTGTTTTAATCACTCGCACATAACTTAGAAGTTATGTTCAAGAACTTTTAGAAGCACAATCTAACAATTGGAAATGAGATGAAAAAAAAAATATAGGCCTCCATTATAGCCTACGTGATAATTTTTAAGACTAGATTAATAATTCTTAATTGATAATTTTTAAGACTTAAGAAACTCATCTGTAAACATAAAATTAAACTGAAGTTTAGTTTTACTACTGATGACGGTCACTGCATATCTGACCGAAATATCTGGTACTTTTTGTGAAATTTATTATACACTGTCTATTAAAAAGGATTTTATCCCTATTTTGAACTTTTATTTTATCTACCAGTGGAAAATACCCCTCCCCAAATTTCTATATATTTCCAAATAACAAATACTATGGGTGAACAATGAGCAAATTGCGCAACTTACAGCCCTTTCCCCGCGGATTATAGGGGATTATGCCCTCCCCAAATATATAGATATTGGACATTTCAACTATGCTGAATCAAATGGCTATCTCAAAATTTATGATAGGATTTGTTTGGAAAAAAGGGGGCGTGGGTGTTTAACTAGTTGCCCTGAATCTTTTTGGTCACTTAAAAAGAGCCCTAGAACTTTCGATTTCCAATCAAATGAGCCCTCCCGCGATCTTCTAGGGTCACTGGTTCGATACGATCAAAGACGGCTCTATGATCTTTCTTCTGGCAAAATAAAATGCTTAAAACTTCTAATGTGGGGTGTTCTGATATTCTGAATCTGATGGCGTGATTTTCATTAAGATCGCTTGGCTTTTTAGGGTTTTTTCCTTCATTTTTTTTTAAATCTGATAAATTTTCTCAGGCTCGTAGCTTTTGATGGGTAATATTAAAGTTAATGAACTTCGTATATTTTGAATCAGTACAAAAAGCTAATTCTTTTGTGGTTTCTATTATTATGAAAATTCAGGTTTTTTGCGTTAATATTGGGCCGAATTGCTTCTTATTTGCAGTTCGTCACAACAAACTATTCGATTGAGAGCGTAACACTTGTGGGATGCTTTCTTTAGTGAAATTGGATAATTTGGAAAGTTGTTAAAGTTCAGGTTTTGCTATTTTTGTTGTTTCAGTTTTTTTGCTTCATATACGAAGCAAATTTGGCTTCTTTTTTTTTTAGCTTGTGATGGTGTTTTTCAGATATATGTTTCCATATCTTTCATCTCTAATAGGCTTAACTGTCCAAAAATAGACTTCGAAGTCTGCTTCTAGTGCATGTGTAGAAATATTATACCGTTCATGTGAATATAAATGCTGTTCCTGGGAGGAAGAGGGGGGGGGATGAGTTTGTCTGACCCTTAGAAACCAGGTGAATTACATGGAAAATATTGGAAATTGAAAGGATCTGAACATTTCATGAGGGTCAAAAGAACCGCTCTGGCTACGTGCTTATATACTATCGTATGAAAAAAGCGAGCACTGGCGTCAATTAACAAAAATCAGGGGTAGAGGGGTAGGGCAAATATATATATATATATATATATATATATATATATATATATATATATATATATATATATATATATATATATATATATATATATATATATATATATATATATATATATATATATATATATATATATATATATATATATATATATATATATATATATATATATATATATATATATATATATATATATATATATATATATATATATATATATATATATATATATATATATATATATATATATATATATATATATATATATATATATATATATATATATATATATATATATATATATATATATATATATATATATATATATATATATATATATAAATATATATATATATAAATATAAATATAAATATATAATAATATATATATATATATATATATATATATATATATATATATATATATATATATATATATATATATATATATATATATATATATATATATATATATATATATATATATATATATATATATATATATATATATATATATATATATATATATATATATATATATATATATATATATATATATATATATATATATATATATATATATATATATATATATATATATATATATATATATATATATATATATATATATATATATATATATATATATATATATATATATATATATATATATATATATTTATATTTATATATATATATATATATATATATATATATATATATATATATATATATATATATATATATATATATATATATATATATATATATATATATATATATATATATATATATATATATATATATATATATATATATATATATATATATATATATTTATATATATATATATATATATATATATATATATATATATATATATATATATATATATTTATATTTATATTTATATATATATATATATATATATATATATATATATATATATATATATATATATATATATATATATATTTATATATATATATATATATATATATATATATATATATATATATATATATATATATATATATATATATATATATATATATATATATATATATATATATATATATATATATATTTAAAAGTATACTGGGAAGAATATTGACGGGGGGTGAATCCCGCCCCATTAATGCCACTGTAAGAGAGATGCAAAATCAACTAGTCACTTACCTAGAATCACCACTTTAAAGCGATTAAATAAAAAAAAAAAGATTTTCTTAACTGAAAGTAAGGAACGACGTTAAAACTTAAAACGAACAGAAATCATTCCGTATGTGAAAGAGGCTGTCCCCTCCTCAACGCCTCGCTCTTTACGCTAAAGTTTTTTTGTTGTTTAAAAAAAATAGAGTTTTGAGAAATTAAAACTTTAGCGTAAAGAGCGAGGGGTTGAGGAGGGGACAGCCCATTTCATATACGGAATAATTTCTGTTCGTTTTAAGTTTTGACTTCGTTCCTTACCTTCAGTTTAAAAAACTTGTTTTTTCATTTAATTTTTGAACGTTTCTGAATTAATGCAGGTTTTTATTTTGGCTCTCCGTACATGAATAATTAAGACAAAATTTGCGTATTAATTTCACTTTTATTTGGTTTAATGGCTTTCTCAAAACTTGTTTAATTTTATTTACGAACGTTTTTATTAGTAATAAATATACGTAACTTACGAATTAACTTACGTAACGAACTTCTATATTCATAGATTTTTAATTCGTATATTAGGGGGCTTGCCTCCTATACCTTGGTCATTAAGCTAAATTTTGAATTGTTCTCTAATTATTTAAGAATTGCCTCTGACTCGCAAAGGGCTCGATTGAGAATATGTATTTGAGGTGAAAGTACAAAAAAAATTATATCATAAATAGTAGTGTACTGACTAAGAGATGGGCTCAATCACATACTTAATAATTTCTGGTCGTTTTAAGTTTTGATATTACTTCTTACTTTTTGTTGAAAAACTTGTTGTTTTTTATGTTTAATTTCTGATCTTTTTCTTTAATAATGATGGGAAATCTGGCGCCCCCTTTATAGCAATGTCCCTTCCCCCATGAAAACTTTCTTCATGGAAATATCCTCCCATATAACCCCCGACCCCACCCCCACCTACCAGAAAAAATACCCCCTGAAAACGTCTGTATACTTCCCAATAACCAATACTATATGTTAACATTTGGTAAAGTTCATAACTTTCAGCCCTCCCCCCGGGGACTTCGGGGGATTAAGTCATCCTAAAAGACATAGTTCATATTTTCGACCATGCTGAACAAAATGGCTACCTCAAAATTTTGATCGGGTGACTTAGGGAAAAAAATGAGCGTGGGAGGGGGCCTAGTTGCCCTCCTTTTTTTTGGTCACTTAGAAAGGGCACTAGAACTTTTAATTTTCGTTCCAATGAGCCCTCCCACGATATTCTAGGACCACTGGGTCGATACGATCACCCCTGGGAAAAAAAAAAAAAAAAAAAAAAAAACGCAACCGTGATCTTTCTTCTGGCAAAAAATGCAAAATTCCACATTTTTGTAGATAGGAGCGTGAAACCTCTACATTAGGGTTCTCTTATACGCTGAATATGATGGTGTGATTTTCATTAAGGTTCTATAACATTTAGGGGTTCTTTCCCCCTTTTTTCTAAAATCAGCCAAATTTTCTCAGGCGCGTAACTTTTGATAGGTAAGATTAAACTTTATAAAACTTATATATTTGAAATCAGCATTAAAATCTGATTCTTTTGATGTATCTATTGGTATCAAAATTCCGTTTTCTACAGTTTTCGTTTTTTAGAGTTTCAGTTACCATTGAGCCGGGTCGCTCCTTACTTACAGTTCGTTACCACGAACTGTTTGATATATGCTAGAATGTGTAAAAAACTGCTTCCTGTCACACTTTTTATTATATTTTTCAGCCTTGTTTTTCGTTTTCTTCTTCCTGACTGCCACATGAAAAATTACGTGTAATGAAAAGCTTGTATTATTCATGGGATTCCAAACCCCACCATCTCTCAATATTGACGTTCCCACAAGCCGCTTTTTCAGCTGCTTTTAGGCCAAGCTTAGCAGCTTTAAGGTTGTCCACTGTGCACAACGTTTTGTGTCCCTACTTTATTTATTGTTATTTGTTATTTTTTTATGAGATAGATAGTTTCTCTATTTGTGCCTACAATCGCTTCAAATCGTTGAACAATTTTGATAATCAGGTGCTTTTCAAGTCTGCCATATATTATTTTTTTAAACGTAAGAATTTGAATCTAAAATTTATCATGACGTGGGCAGTCATGATTGTACTGTTTTTGACTTAGCCTTTCCAGATAGAGTAAAAGTTTCTTGATTTTTACGCTCAGTGTCACTGAAGTGTTAATAGAGAGATAGCAACCCCTTTTTTGTCCTTAATCATTTCTATTCTTTGGCACTCTAACACGGGTTTAGCAGGAATAAAAGACTACTGGAATCGCTGATAGTGCAATGCTACCCAGTAAAATGGGAAATATTCGAAACAAGCTTAATTTTGATGTTTTTAAAATTCTGACTTCGATGAATGGTGTAGTTTAATGGGGTTCAACCTTAAATTACCTGAGATAGGCATGGTCTTATCTCTAAACACTTTTCCTTGATTGTAAAATAGCTAGGGTTGGGCTAGTATGAAGAGCAGGAGCTAGAGAAAACGAGCACCTATTTTGTCGTTTTCGCAAAAAGGGTTTTTTAAGTAAAAAAAAGTGACGCAAGAAAAGTGTGGCTAAAATTTTTATTGAAGTTTTAATAAAATTCGTAATGTAGTGTTGGTTGTTTTTCTTCTTTTTCAGAGACAAGCCTCAGTCTCCTCACTTGTCAGTTTTCCATATTCTATGGCTGGACCTATTGCATAAGTTGAGCCCCTTGTAAATTTTTTGTATTTTTTCTTTGCTTTTGCTGAAGAAAAAAATTTATTTTTGGTGTTTGCTTATTTAGATAAGAAATGCGCTTCTTATTTGTACTTTCATTAGAAAATGTTGTAAGAGTGTCTTTTGTATTAGGTTTCTTAAGAAACGGATGACACATTCCAAACAGTGTGTACACGTGATTCGTGAATAGTGTTCATGATAAAGTCAGTTTCTATGGAAGCATTTTACTAAACTGAACTTCAAAGAATGTCCTTAATTTTAAATAAAAGAATAAATAAATATAATATTGTGAAATATTAAGAATAATATTGTGATGTTTTCATAGTTAGGGATCATCAGTTTTCCCATCTGTATGCTCTTAAGGTGAAAAATTATAAGCCATGCTATTTTGGGGATTTTTTTGGGGGGGGGGGGTGTTAGAACGCTCTTTGAGTAAGTTACAAAAAATGTGTATCATCAAAATATCTCAAAACTTCTGGTATTACAGTGGCTTGATGCTCTGCTTGGCAGGAATGGGCCCAGAGTTTGTTTCTAGGTTTAGCGACAGGTTTGCTACCTATCTCTATAAAAAGACCCAACAACTGAAATCTCGACTTGTGCCATCAATGGCTCTGAAGGTGTCTTAAACATCTCGCTAGGCCAAACAAAAACAATGCCATGGGTCATATTCGTAGTATCTCCCCTGGGAAACATCAGTGTAAGGAACTGTGTAAGGTGTGTGTCTCGTCTCTGTGTGTGTGTCGTCTCTGCGTGAGTCGTCTCTATGTGTGTGTCATCTCTGTGTGACACACACAAACACAGAGACAACACACACATAGTTCTGTCTTTGGAGCAAACATAAACGATGACTTAAATAGACGAACTCAAATTTAAGCGCTTAAAAATGTCACTAGATAAATTGTTCAAAAATCATTAGACTAGAGAAAAAGTCACTAATCATGCGTGCTTTACGTGAGGTTGTTACTGATTTTTTTTTTTTTTTTTTTTTTTTTTTTTTTTTTTTTTTTTTTTTTAGGGTTTATTATGGAAATTTAAATATTCCTCTTTTTAGGATGATTTTAATTCATTGTTGTTGTTTTTTTTTAACCTAAAACTTGTGTGTATACTAGAGATTCAAAAACAGATATATTTAACGACATAGTAGACGGAATGATTTTTTCAGTTATTTTACCCTATTCCAGAGATAACGGAAAGGTATAGTTTATCATAACAATGGTTAACCATAACCAACTTGAAGGGGCGTCCCAAGTGGGGGCGTTCCACCCTAACGTTTTTGGCATTTGGTAAAATCTTCGACAAAGGTGAAAATTTCCGCAGAAATTTTGCAAAATCGGCCGAAATTTAGCAAAATTCTTGATTTCTGCAAAAAATTCGGCACAAATCAGGTAGCGATTCGGTAAAATTTACGAAGATCGCCCCCCCCCTCTCCCCCAATAAAATGAGCCTCAGGACACCCCTGCCAACTTGACTAAAAGGTAGATTTTACCGAATACGGACTAACAGGTTTATATTAAAAACATGTATTGCTAATAGTGCTATTTCCGGCCAAACCATGTTTTCTCATGGAAATGATAGTAACTTATCGTGTTCATGAACATGATTGACTAGTTTCTGTTTATACTAGTGGATATGTTCTCTCCCTTTTATAATCCAATTATTTAGTTTTATTAGATTATTTTTTTTTTGTAGATTATTTTTTTTTTGTTTTTTTTAATTGTTATTTTTTATTATGGTTTGCTGGTCTTTTGGGGCATGGTGTGGTTTCTCTTAACGTGGGATTAATATTTGATAATTGATAGAGATAATCGTGAAATTCCATCATCAAGGTTAAAAGAATTTGAGCGGACTTATCTTTCATTTCAGTCAATTTTTCAAACTATTGTAGCTGGTGATGATGAAGATACTTCTAGTAATTTTGATATCCCAAAAAATCAATATATATTTATGAATGAGCTGGTAAGGAAAAATGTAAATACAAGTAGGATGTCGTTTTGGAATTGCCGGGGTGGGAGGACTGCGCAGGATGTGATTGAAATTTTTTTGTCGGATTCAGATACAGATATATTAGGCCTATGTGAAACTTTTTTAGATGATTTTTTAATTGAAAATATACATGTAAAAGATTACCAATTTTTTCACATCGGTCGGAAAAGACAAAAACAAGGGGGTCTAGGTGTTTTGATTAAAAATTGCATACCAGCACGTATAAGGATTGATTTTTTGTCAATGAATATTGAAATGATTTTTGAATCTTGTGTAGTTGAATGCTCTTTTCAAAATAATCGGAAGGTTTTAATTGCAGTTATTTACCGTACTCCGACATCCAGCCAGATAGAATTTAAAAATCATTTTGAAAGTATGTTGGATAAATTAGCTAGTCTTAATACTCCTTATTTAGTTATGGGTGATTTTAATTTTGATTTAATGAAACTCCTATCTGCAGATCAGAATAGAATAGATAGAAATATTTTGCAGTTTTTTGAGGGCCCACTATCTTATGGACTAAACCCCGTATGTTTTGTGCCCTCTAGAATAGCTGATACATCATTTTCACTTATTGATAATATTTTTTCACCTTATAGTGCTGTTAATACATTTATTATTCCTGATGATTCATCTGACCACTGTATAATTATGTCTGATTTTCTTATAAATTTTCCGCATAATAAAAAAAATCAAACCAAGCGTAGAGATTTTTCACATAAAAATATGTTAAGGTTAAAAGAAGGGCTTGGTGATGTTGATTGGAGTCCTGTAATTGATGAGAAGGATCCGAACCAATTATTAGATAAATTTTATTATATTATGAATGAAAAGCTTGATCTTTTTTGCCCATATAAGAGCCCGAGAGGAAAGAAACTTACCCCAAAAAAACCTTTGATAAATGAATCACTTTTTAGATCTATTAATGATAAAAATCTATCATATAAAACGAGAATAAAATATCCCTTGGGAATAAATATACGGCGTTTTAAAATTATAAGAATATGCTGGTCAGGATCCTGAGAGTAAGTGAAAGACATTATTATGAAAATTCGTTTCGAAATTCATATTACTCTAGGAAAGCTTGGAGTTTGATTAAAGATAAAATTGGAAGAAATAAAAAGTTGTTACACCCTGAAGTGTTATTTGATATTAATGGTAAAGAATTTAGAGGACCACAAGCTGTTGCTAAGAAGTTTAGTGAATATTTTGCTAGTATTGGATCATCTGTTGTTTCAGGAGAAGTTGACCTTTCTTCCCCAAGGTCGCATAAAAAATATCTACCGCCTACTGAAGATACGAGCATATTTATGGCCCCGGTTACTTTTGCAGAATTTCAAAAGGTCATTAAGAATTAAAAAAATGGTAATTCATTGGGATATGATGAAATTTCAACTAATTTGCTAAAAAATATTGCAGGTGTAGTTTTTGAACCACTGCTTCATATTTTAAATTTATGTATTTTCTCAGGTACATTTCCTAAAAGATGGAAAATTGATCGTGTAATACCATTACATAAAAAAGGAGATAAATCTGATACAAATAATTATCGTCCTATTGCAATTTTATCACCATTGTCTAAAGTATTGGAAAAGATTTTAAAAGGAAGGATTACTAATTATCTAGATAAAATAATTTTTTTTACCAAATATCAGTTTGGATTTAGGGCAGGCCATTCGACGGAACAAGCAGTTGCAGCTCTTGTATTAGAAATAAATGACTGCTTAGATAGTAATTATCATGTATATACTGTTTTTTATGATGTTAAAAAAGCATTTGACACTTTAAGCCATGAAATTCTTTTTGATAAAATGGAAAATTCCGGTATAAGAGGGAAAGGACTTGAAATAATAAGATCATACCTTTATGGACGTAAAATTGTGGTAGATGCTGATGGACATTTGTCTAGTTTAAATGATCTTGAAGATATTGGTGTCCCACAAGGATCGGTATTAGGTCCGCTTTTATTTTTGATGTATATTAATGATATTACACGATGTTTGCAGGGAAATAGTGGTCTTGCAATTTTATTTGCAGATGACACAGCTGTTTCTGTTAAAGCGAAGGATTCATCTACATTAATTCAAAATTTGTTTAACACTGTTAGTTCAGTTAATCGATGGTTTGTTTCTAATTATTTAGTACCGAATTTTAAGAAGACTGAATTTATGGTTTTTGGTCATTCAAAACGTGCTACTAAAAAATTTCATGTCAGGAGCTTCAAGTTGGTGAGCATAAAATACGTAGAGTTCAATCGTATCGTTATTTAGGAGTTTTTATTGATCCCCTTTTGTCATTTAAAACTCATATTGATCATTTAAGGGTGAAACTTTCGCAAAATACTGGGTCTATGTATCGTTTGCAACACGTTTTTCCATTTTCAATTTTTAAAATAATTTATCATTTTTTGACTGCTCCTTAATTAAGTTTTTGCACAATTATTTATTTAAATATTTTTTGAACCCAAAAACAACCCTACAGATCCTTCAAAATAAAGCAGTGAGAATACTTGGAAATTTTTTACATCGTCCATCAAAACTTAGAGATGCATCGGAAAATGAAACATTATTTCTTTTCTTGAATTTATTAGATCTGAAACATATAAGAGAACTTAATATATCAATATAGCATTTTAAAATACATGATCCTAGTAGTTATTTTTATGAAAAATCTCTGTTGATTCTGCCCCCTCCTTCGGCTCTTAGGAGTTCTGGAACATATCGAATTCCCTTTGTTAATTGTGAAAGATCTAGATTTTCAATTAGATACCAAATACCATTTATTTCAAATAAATATAGGCTGAAAGATAGAATTCAAATTGAGTCATTTCGGCAAATATCAGTTCTAAGGAAGAAAATATTAAAATTATGTATTGACCTGTGATGGTGGAATAGAAATTTTTTTATTATTATTATTATTTTTTTTTTTTTTTATATTTGTTACCCATGTTGGGATAGCCTTCCGTGCCTCACTTGTCCAGCGTTTGTTTTCTTTATGTTTGTTAAGTTTTTTGTTTTTTTCTTTTACCAGGTTTTTTTTTTCTTTCTCTCTTTTGTTATGATGAGAAAATGTTTTTTTTTTTTTTTTTTTTTTTTTTTTTTTTTTTTTTATTAATAAACAATTTTAAGAGCTTTGCTATCTGTTGGGGGTATATGTTTTTTGTTCTGTTGATTTAATCAAATAAACAGTTAAACAGTTAAACAGTTAGTTCAAGTGACCCAAACACAAACACTCTTCCTATAGGTTAGAGCTGATAAAGCTAGTCAGTGTTTATCATGAAACCGACGGATCTATTACTGGAGACTGCATTTTTGGCAATAATCCAATTATTTAATTCAATTAACTCAAAT
The DNA here is from genome assembly GCF_049724085.1 of Artemia sp. Qi Xiang Cuo. Classification (NCBI taxonomy): domain Eukaryota; kingdom Metazoa; phylum Arthropoda; class Branchiopoda; order Anostraca; family Artemiidae; genus Artemia; species Artemia sp. Qi Xiang Cuo. The sequence goes on from NC_142800.1 coordinate 78,919,665, forward strand.
AAAAAAAAACCTGCAGGTAGGAGCTGAAAAGCTAGTCAGTTTTTATAATGAACTCAACAGATCTGTTGCTGAATACTGTTTCTTCTGCAATAAACCAATTATTTAGTTCGATTAGTTCAAATATATTTTTTTTTCTACAGGTAGGAGCTGAAAAGTTAGTCAGTTTTAACCATGAACTCAACGGATCTGCTGCTGAAGACTGTTTCTTCAGCAATAACCCAATTATTTAATTCGATTAGTTCAAACATAATTTTTTCTCTGCAGGTAGGAGCTGAAAAGATAGTCAGTTTTAATCATGAACTCAACGGATCTGTTACTGAAGACTGTTTCTTCAGCAATAACCCAATTATTTATTTCGATTAGTTCAAATATATTTTTTTTCTACAGGTAGGAGCTGAAAAATTAGTCAGTTTTTATCATGAACTCAACAGATCTGTTGCTGAATACTGTTTCATCTGCAATAAACCAATTATTTAATTAGATTAGTTCAAATATAATTTTTTTTTCTACAGGTAGGAGCTGAGAAGCTAGTCAGTTTTAACCATGAACTCAATGGATCTGTTACTGAAGACTGTTTCTTCAGCAGTAACCCAATTATTTAATTTGATTTGTTCAAAAATATTTTTTTTTCTAGAGTTAGGAGCTGAAAAGCTAGTCAGTTTTAATCATGAACTCAACGGATCTGTTGCTGAAGACTGTTTCTTCAGCAATAACCCAATTATTTAATTCGATTAGTTCAAATATATTTTTTTCTATAGGTAGGGGCTGAAAACCTAGTCAGTTTTTATCATGAACTCAACAGATCTGTTGCTGAATACTGTTTCTTCTGCAATAAACCAATTATTTAATTCGATTAGTTCAAATATGTTTTTTTTCTACAGGTAGGAGCTGAAAAGCTAGTCAGTTTTTATAATGAACTCAACAGATCTGTTGCTGAATACTGTTTCTTCTGCAATAAACCAATTATTTAGTTCGATTAGTTCAAATATATTTTTTTTTCTACAGGTAGGAGCTGAAAAGTTAGTCAGTTTTAACCATGAATTCAACGGATCTGCTGCTGAAGACTGTTTCTTCAGCAATAACCCAATTATTTAATTCGATTAGTTCAAACATAATTTTTTATCTGCAGGTAGGAGCTGAAAAGATAGTCAGTTTTAATCATGAACTCAACGGATCTGGTGCTGAAGACTGTTTCTTCAGCAATAACCCAATTATTTAATTCGATTAGTTCAAATATATTTTTTTTTCTACAGGTAGGAGCTGAAAAGCTAGTCAGTTTTTATCATGAACTCAACAGATCTGCTGCTGAATACTGTTTCATCTGCAATAAACCAATTATTTAATTAGATTAGTTCAAATATAATTTTTTTTTCTACAGGTAGGAGCTGAGAAGCTAGTCAGTTTTAACCATGAAATCAATGGATCTGTTACTTGACTTGACTTGACTTTATTTAACAAAAACATATACATAAATTTTATACAAAGGAGAAGAGAGGAATCTCGTAATGTCTCTATTATCAAACAATAGGGGGAAAAAAAATACACTTCCTGCTAACACAACATAAAAAGAAAATAAAATTTTATAATAACATAACATGATTTAAATTAAAATTAAAGAAGAAATGAGAAAAGAAAAAAAAAAAAAAAAAAAAATAAAAAAATTAAATATATACACACGGAGATAGGGATGGGATTTAATTAAAAAGTTATAAAAAAATCAAAAATACAATCAATCCCCGCTACTGTAGGCTGAAAGTACAATCTTTTTCAATTTCTTTTTATATATATATAGTGATGGTGATTCACTTACTAATTCAAATAACTTATATTTATTCGCAATATGAGGAAGTTGATATCTTGAACTTAGTCTAGATCTCTCTCTTTTAACAAACGGGAAAAGAAAATTAATCCTAAGTCTTGATAAAAGGCTATGTTTATTTTCAACCAAAAGTTTCATACTATTGAAAAAATGATCTTTATGTTGGTTTTTCAAAAACCATATGCCCAAATTAAGGTGCAAAATTTGTTGTAAATCAAGAATATCAAGAAATAGATAGTATATTTCAATTTCAGATTAAATCTTTTGTTTTCCTGGGGTGTGCTAAAAAATGGTCCAGGATTCTTAGTGATTTATATTGAAGATTTTAGAGTCCTCGTAAGTGTGAAGGGAAAGTCAACATCCAAACGCTCGGGCAATACTGGAAATACCATTCAATTAATGAAAATATAAAGTTCTCATGGTTTGGTATGGAAACAGAAACTTTAATCTACGCAAACAACCGAGATTCCTGGACATTGTTGCTTTAAGTTTACTAATATGCGCCTTAAACGACAGAGTTGAATCAATACAAATACCTAAATATCTAAATAAATCCACTCTTTTTATGGAGGAAGCTCCAATATTAATAATTTGAAATGACACACGCTTCACTGACCTCGAACGTCTCCCAAAAACCATAAATTTCGACTTCTCCAAATTAGGTATTAGTCGGTTATCATGAAACCAAGAATTTACATTCAAAGCAACAGTCTCCAAGGACAATCGTAGGTCCTCCTCGTTGCCCGCCCTCAAACTAATTGCTGTATCATCCGCAAACAATATTGGTAGCTCATCAGATGAGGGCATGCAATTTGGAAGATCATTTACATAAATCAAAAAAAATATCGGCCCCAATACAGATCCCTGCGGTACCCCTATATTTTCTAACGGGAAAATATGAGATGATTCTTCACAAACTTGGACTTTAAAACTTCTTTCAGATAAATACGATCTCATTAAATCCAGAGCTATTCCACGGATTCCTATATTTTCCAGCTTATCAAAAAGAATTGCATGATCTATTGTATCAAAAGCTTTTCTTATGTCAAAAAATATAGTTGCCTCCAAATAACTATCATCCATAGCCTCTGATAAGAAGTTATGTAAGGCAGCTACTGCTTGCTCTGTTGAACTACCGCTCAAAAAACCAAACGGATTAGGAGAAAAAAACTTGTTCTTTTCCAGAAAGGAAATATATCTACTTTTTATTATCTTTTCAAAAACTTTAGAAACAGGTGATAAAATAATAATTGGTCTATTATTGTTTGTTTTATCTTTATCACCTTTTTTAAACAAAGGTAAAATTTTAGCTACTTTAAGACAAACTGGGAAATATCCATTTTTTATACAAGAATTAAAAACATATAAAAGCGGCTGAAAAAGTCCACCAGCTAATTCTTTAAAGAGAGAAGTCGATATACCATCACATCCTGCCGAAAATCCATTTTTCAAACTAGTAACGGCTTTTTGGTATTCCGAGAACCGGATAGGGTGCATAAATATAGTTTTATCTACTTGATTTGGTTAATATTTTCTATGATTATGTGTTCCAGCATAAATTTGATCCACCAGACCATGTCCAACTTTTCTAAAATGGTCAGCAAATGCTTCCGCCATCCCTCTCTCTTCAGTCATCTTTACTCCTTCATGACTTTTAATGTGAGATGGAATATTTCTTGTTTTAACATTATTTATTTTTTCATTTATTATTTTCCATGTTTTCCGAGGTGAATCACATTTACGAAATTCATTTTGATAATATTTTGCTTCCGCTTCTCTGAGAACAAGAGTTAACCGATTTTATATTTTTTAAAATTTTCAATATTAATTTCATTTGGGTACTGCACCTTATACAATCTATTTTTTTCTTTTATACTCTTTAACAGGCTTTCAGTAACCCATGGTTTACGAGGCAAATCCTTACTCATTCTTAATACCATAGGACATACTTGGTCTAATATTTGGTTAAATTTACTATAAAATAAAACAATTGACTGATTCAGGTCTTCAACATTTAGGACATAATTCCAATCTATATCTCCTATTTTTACTTTCATCTCATCTATCTTTTTTTGGTTAATTATCCTTTTATAACTTTTATTTGGTCTCTTTTCACGTTCCACTCCTGATCCAGAGAAGTCAGAAACAACAAAACAATGATCAGATGTGTCATTGAAAATAATATGAGTATCAAGGCAGTTTTTAGATGTAAAAATGGTACAAATAAGAGTTGCATGGTTATCACAGATTCTTGATGGTAGTAAAAAAGCAGATGACAGACCATGTGAAAATGAAATATTCAAAAATTATAATCCCTTATTCGATGTCGAAACATTACAGCGCATTAAATCAATATTAAAATCCCCCATTACATAAAATGGATGGTGTTGCTGGGTGTGGGAATCTAACAATGGTTCATATTTAATTGAAAACTCTTGAACACTATCGTGGCCGATATACTACAATTACTAAACATGTATTTCTTCCATCATTCACTTTTGCTACACAACTCTTTAATAGCATCTCAACATTCCAAACCATGAATTCATTACGTAAAGAAGATGCAAAAACATCTCGTATAAAAATACCAACTCCTCCTCTCTTATTCTCTTTTCGACTACCATCAAAAAAATTATAATTTTAATAATGTTAAAATGTATCAATACCATCAAGAAATATCTCACAAGGTCAAAACACATTTGTTTATAAACTATTAAAAAAAAATCATGCCCAAACTTTGAACTACCATTTAATCCTCTACAAGTACAAAATGGCTGTTGTGTAAGATTTTTATTTTTATGGAGAATATAATGAACAAATAAAAATTTATTTTATTTCTTCAAAGACTCTTTCTTCAGCAGTAACCCAATTATTTAATTTGATTTGTTCAAAAATTTTTTTTTTCTAGAGTTAGGAGCTGAAAAGCTAGTCAGTTTTAATCATGAACTCAACGGATCTGTTGCTGAAGACTGTTTCTTCAGCAATAACCCAAATATTTAATTCGATTAGTTCAAATATATTTTTTTTTCTAGAGTTAGGAGCTGAAAAGCTAGTCAGTTCTAATCATCAACTCAACGATCTATTGCTGAAGACTGTTTCTTCATTAATAACCGAATTATTTAATTCGATTAGTTCAAGTATATTTTTTTTTTCTAGAGTTAGGAGCTGAAAAGCTAGTCAGTTCTAATCATCAACTCAACGGATCTATTGCTGAAGACTGTTTCTTCATTAATAACCCAATTATTTAATTCTATTCGTTCAAATATATTTTTTCTACATTTAGGAGCTGAAAAGCTAGTTAGTTTTAATCATGAACTCAACAGATCTGTTGCTGAATACTGTTTCATCTGCAATAAACCAATTATTTAATTAGATTAGTTCAAATATAATTTTTCTTTCTATAGGTAGGAGCTGAAAAGTTAGTCAGTTTTAACCATGAACTCAACGGATCTGCTGCTGAAGACTGTTTCTTCAGCAATAACCCAATTATTTAATTCGATTAGTTCAAACATAATTTTTTCTCTGCAGGTAGGAGCTGAAAAGTTAGTCAGTTTTAACCATGAACTCAACGGATCTGCTGCTGAAGACTGTTTCTTCAGCAATAACCCAATTATTTAATTCGATTAGTTCAAATATATTTTTTTTTTCTATAGGTAGGAGCTGAAAAGTTAGTCAGTTTTAACCATGAATTCAACGGATCTGCTGCTGAAGACTGTTTCTTCAGCAATAACCCAATTATTTAATTCGATTAGTTCAAACATAATTTTTTCTCTGCAGGTAGGAGCTGAAAAGATAGTCAGTTTTAATCATGAACTCAACGGATCTGTTGCTGAAGACTGTTTCTTCAGCAATAACCCAATTATTTAATTCGATTAGTTCAAATATATATTTTTTTTCTACAGGTAGGAGCTGAAAAGCTAGTCAGTTTTTATCATGAGCTCAACAGATTTGCTGCTGAATACTGTTTCATCTGCAATAAACCAATTATTTAATTAGATTAGTTCAAATATAATTTTTTTTTCTACAGGTAGGAGCTGAGAAGCTAGTCAGTTTTAACCATGAACTCAATGGATCTGTTACTGAAGACTGTTTCTTCAGCAGTAACCCAATTATTTAATTTGATTTGTTCAAAAATAATTTTTTTTTTCTAGAGTTAGGAGCTGAAAAGCTAGTCAGTTTTAATCATGAACTCAACGGATCTGTTACTGAAGACTGTTTCTTCAGCAATAACCCAAATATTTAATTCGATGAGTTCAAGTATATTTTTTTTTCTAGAGTTAGGAGCTGAAAAGCTAGTCAGTTCTAATCATCAACTCAACGATCTATTGCTGAAGACTGTTTCTTCATTAATAACCCAATTATTTAATTCTATTCGTTCAAATATATTTTTTCTACAGGTAGGAGCTGAAAAGCTAGTCAGTTTTAATCCAGAACCCATTGGATCTGTTGTTGAAGACTGTTTCTTCAGCAATAACCCATATATTTAATTCGATTAGTTCAAGTATATTTTTTTTTCTAGAGTTAGGAGCTGAAAAGCTAGTCAGTTCTAATCATCAACTCAACGGATCTGTTGCTGAAGACTGTTTTTTCAGCAATAACCCATTTAATTCCATTAGTTCAAATATTTTTTTTTCTACAGGTTGGAGCTGAAAAGCTTGTCAGTTTTAATCACGGACCCGATGGATCAATTGCTGAAGACTGCTTCTTTTCCATTGTTGCAGCTAGTAAAGGCTATTCGTTTGATTTTATTGAAGGTGAAATGTGGGAACAGTCACCATTCACTGTCAAAGATTTCTTGGAACAAAGAAAGCGATGGCTTCAGGTGAGGATTCAATTTTTGACTCTGGAGAATCCATATAGGATAAAAAAAAATTGAGTATTTTTTTATTTCAAGTATTATTATGTTTTCAAAATATAAAAAAACATAATAATTGAGAATTTGACAGCTCAAGAGACATTAATTCGCAGTCAAGGACTAACACTATGCTGATCTACAGCTATTAAAAATAATTAGATTCATGTTGCTAGGGCAACATGAAGCTTGCTTGGTTTTGCCGGCAAAAGTGTTGCTGGAGCAATATTTTGATTTTGTTTCTTCAGCTCCGATTCAATTCTGTAGTTGTCAATCCTTCAAAACTTTAAAATTGTATGATTCAGGAAAAAAAACAATAAAAATAATAATGCCATATTCCGTATAAACGGTCTCAAAATCCGCTGTGTTCTTTGAACGGTTTTTTTTTCTCTACCTCCTGACTCTCAACCGATGTTGTTAGTTTTAAAATGAATTATTTATGCTGCATTACTTTGCCCCAAAATATTAAATCAATCACTATTTATGTCGTTATGTCTAAAATTGTAAAGATTAAGCTCTTGTACGGACAGATATGTAATCCCTTGTCCCTGAAGATGAAAATCTTTCACGATTCTTGGTGAAGTCACTCTTAGTTATTGAGGAGAAGTATCCGATCAATAAAACGCTGAAGTGCCTGGGCTATTTAGCTTAAAAGTATAAAATGTCTTGCTGAACGTCTCCTTGGCTGTAAGTGCCTTCATGCCAAATTTTAAGTTAATTTAGGAACTTCGGTGCGGAAGATAGGTGGGGCTCAGAAATGGTTGATACAGCTGAATTACTCCCGTTCCTTGGGTCAAAATTACTTGCCGCAGAAGTCTTAGCAGTCTTCTGGTCAAGGAAGGGGAATACGCCACAGAAAATCATCACTTTACTGTTCATTGGCATAGGTTACCTGCCCTATAAATTTCAAGTCAATCGATGAAAAGAAAAGTCTCCCTATCTTTCCACGGGCCCAATTATTTTCCTGGTTCATATAGCTTAAAAATCAATGTTCGTTTTTAATTTAAACATTAATATAAAAAAAAAATTTATTTGTAACCCACATATAAATACAAAAGAAAATCAGAGTACAAAGAAAAAAGAAAGGAAAAAAGACAAAACAGATACGTAAACTGCAAATGAACGAAAAGACAGATGAGCCCATGGTGCGGCCCGAGCACAGTTCATATAATTATCCAGTATGATCATTCTCTATCTCACCCATTATAAAAACCCGGACCGGGGTGCGAGTGCTCCTGAGAACGTTTTTGCATATATAAACATAGGCGAAGTCAGATTAGCGGGAATGCAGGTTAGTCTGTTTCCGATTGTTTCCATCAAAGTGCATTGAAACAATCGGAAACAGACTAACCCGCATTCCCGCTAATGCAGAAATAAATGGGAGGAGCTTTTTGTTCGCACCGAGAACGAAGACCAGAAATGATCTGCGATAAGCTTACTGGTATATTCTGTCTACTGTGGGCCCGAGCTTGCCAGGGGCTGACTTTAGCAGCTTCTTCTCGTGGATTGTGTCCTAAACATTAGCTCGGAATCTTATGTCACAGGAGAATTAAATTTTATCAGAGGTAGAAACGGTTATCCCATTATGTTCATTATTAATAAAATTAGCTGTAGGCTATAAAGATATTTTTCTTAAATCTAAGATCTTTTATAATTTGAAGTTCCTAATAAGTCTTCAATTGTAATCTACATTCCATGCATATAAAAAATTACTACAAAATTATTAAACAGAAAATTTTGTACCCAAAATAATGTATACGTAGTTTTAAAACAAATTTAAAAATATTGAATTTCCTGAAGATCTTTTATCATTTGAAGTTCCTAATAAGTTTTAAAATGTTATCTACGTTCCATGCATATCAAAAATCACTACAAAATTATTAAACAGAAAATTTTGTACCCAAAATGATATGTATGTATTTTTAAAACAAATTTAAAAATCTTGAATTTCCTGAAGATTTCTTATCATTTGAAGTTCCTAATAAGTCTTCAAATGTTATCTACATTCCATGCATATTATAAATCACTATAAAATTATTAAACAGAAAATTTTGTACCCAAAATAATATATATGTAGTTTTAAAACAAATTTAAAAATCTTGAATTTCCTGAAGATCTTTTATCATTTGAAGTTCCTAATAAGTCTTCAAATGTTATCTACATTCCATGTATATTATAAATCACTATAAAATTATTAAACAGAAAATTTTGTACCCAAAATAATATATATGTAGTTTTAAAACAAATTTAAAAATCTTGAATTTCCTGAAGATCTTTTATCATTTGAAGTTCCTAATAAGTCTTCAAATGTTATCTACATTCCATGCATATTATAAATCACTATAAAATTATTAAACAGAAAATTTTGTACCCAAAATAATATATATGTAGTTTTAAAACAAATTTAAAAATCTTGAATTTCCTGAAGATCTTTTATCATTTGAAGTTCCTAATAAGTCTTCAAATGTTATCTACATTCCATGCATATTATAAATCACTATAAAATTATTAAACAGAAAATTTTGTACCCAAAATAATATTTATGTAGTTTTAAAACAAATTTAAAAATCTTGAATTTCCTGAAGATCTTTTATCATTTGAAGTTCCTAATAAGTCTTCAAATGTTATCTACATTCCATGCATATTATAAATCACTATAAAATTATTAAACAGAAAATTTTTTACCCAAAATAATATTTTTGTAGTTTTAAAACAAATTTAAAAATCTTGAATTTCCTGAAGATCTTTTATCATTTGAAGTTCCTAATAAGTCTTCAAATGTTATCTACATTCTATGCATATAAAAAATCACTACAAAATTATTAAACAGAAAATTTTGTACCCAAAATAATATGTATATTGTTTTAAAAGAAATTTAAAAATCTTTTTCCTGAACTCCTGAACTCTGGTAAAGACAAGACCCCAGCTACTCGTCAAAGAAGGGTGTATGTAAAATATCATGTGATTGCGGATATTATTATGTGGGTAGAAGTCACCAAAATTTGGAAAAAGAAAGCGCTTGCAACAGTATGAGGATATTATGACTACAGCCTTAAATTCTGATTGTATTCTTATGCAAAACCATCTGATTGTATGCAAAACCAGTAGTTAATACCTATAAATTGGCTTCATTTGTGTTTTTTCTTCTATCCAGGTTGAACTTCCTTGAAGTGATGATTCTAGGACTGTTTAAATTTTAATTTTAGTCTTAAGGGCCACGTATTTTATTGTAAGTCTTATTTTATATTTATTCGTTTGCTTTACTGATGACGAATCCTAGATATAGAGCCGAAATTATCATTCAGAAAAATTTTCACTGTCTTAGAATAATTCCTCATTGTTGTGTCTTTTGTTGTTTGCATTATATACGTATCCTTCTAATATAAAATATCATAGGCATCAGTTCGGTTTGAGGTTCACGTTTACCATAAAAATTGCGAAGGTTAGAGTACCTTGCTACTTTCTCGCAATAAACTTAAATCGGTCGCATAAGAGGAAAAAAAAATATATATAAAAAAGGGTTAAAACGAAAGTGTTTTCTCACAACAGATTTAGTCAAAATCATGACTGCAAACACAATGATTGCAAAAATCATGTCTTATTAAATACCAGTGGGTGGGGCTAAAAATAAACAATAGATCCAAAAATTACTCAGTTTTTATCACTTGGACCTATTAAAATGGCAATCAAGGTACATTTTCACATATTAAATTAACCGATATATAAGAGGGGCTATGGCCTCCTCGCTAAAGTTTGGCTAGTAGCATCCTGACAGTTTTTCAATATTTAAAACACAGAGTCAATTAGTAATTGCAAGTCTTTTATTTGCCGATTGCTTTTCAAAACCTTTGAAATGTAAGTTTTATTGTTTAAGCAAATTCAGAAAAATAAGCTCTTTTATTCTTGAAGTATATTGATAAAAAAGCGTTCATTTCAAACTTCTCTTGGATTAGAGTATACATGCTTCAAGCACTAGGGAAAAAAAGTTGAACTTTAGCATAAAGAGTGGGTAGTCGCTTAAAGAGTGGGTAGTGAGTAGTGGGTAGAAAAAAAAGTAGAACTTTAGCATAAAGAGTGGGTAGTGGGTAGGAAAAAAAGTTGAACTTTAGCATAAAGAGTGGGTAGTCACTTAAAGAGTGGGTAGTGGGTAGGAAAAAAAAGTTGAACTTTAGTATAAAGAGTGGGTAGTCGCTTAAAGAGTGGGTAGTGGGTTGGAAAAAAAAGTTGAACTTTAGCATAAAGACTGGGAAGTGGGTAGTCGCATAAAGAATGGGTAGTGGAAAAAATAGTATGTTTAATTTAATGTATATTTCTTTTTAATATAGTGTATTACAGGTAATTACTTGAAAAAAAAAAAAAAAAAACTCTTCCTAATTTAGTAACTGAGATAAGTGAGCACTTGAAGAAGGTCTATACCTTACTCATCCAGGACAAAACAGTACATCCAATCCGAAAATCAAGTTCAAAATAGAGCAAAATAGAGCTGGAGTTTATGTTTTGTGTGATAGTGCTTCAAGGATAAGGGCTTATTTAGGCATATTTTACTTTTACTTAGACATATATTTACTTTACTCAAGAAAAAAGGATTCCCTAATATAGAAGAGGGTGTCACCCCAACTCTTCTCACCCCAACAATTGTCGCTATTTGTGGCTGAGTTTAACTTGACTTGGCTTGGATAATAATAAACTAGTATTTTCTGATAAAAGTAACTAGTTCTGCAACAAAAGGAGAGTTCACCGATATTACACGCCTAGTATAGACTTATTTCTTCAAATATAGTGATTTTGCTTAAAATCGTCCAAAGAACTAAAACAATCCCTCTATGTTGACGCAACCCCCCAATGCCCTGGGGATAGGGTTCTAAGTTATGGCCTGGGGTCATATAAGGTTTTTATGGAATGGGTGCTTGCATAAACTTCAGATGGGGCTCATTTGTTTTGAAATTCAAATTTATAGTGTCCTTTTTAAGAGTCAGATTGATTTGAGAGCAAAAGGTTAGGGGTCAATATTCTTCTCCCTCCTCCATTATCATCTGAAAGACATCTCAGGAAAAGTTTGAAAATATGGACATAAAATTAGATTTTAACTCTTTAGACTTACAAAACCCCCCTTCTTCCCCCCCCCCCCCCATAAAGAAGAAATATTTAAAGAACAATACTTGATCATACATACAGCAATATCGTTTCTGAAACTGGGAGGTTAAAAAACTAGCATTTTGTTGATTCTAAGATAATTAGCTATTTCAGAATCATCGCTTGATAGGATTTTGGCCCTATTTTTGCCAAAATTGATATTTTGTGGCAGAAAATGGCATTAGATAGATATAGATAGATCGTGTATTTCAAAAAGCCCAAGAGCCATATACACACAAAAAATATGAAAATAGAAAAATTACAACAGAGCAAATTACAAACACACATTAACATGAATACTTGGCGAAAAATACCTTCTGGTAAAATACCAAAAAAAAAATTACTTTAATTCCATATAATTAATAATAATTAATTGTAAAAACATTTCCTTCTTTTTAATCCCTTCTCTATGTACGCACCAATACGAAATATTGTGGTTGGATACTACTTTGTAAGATATTTGGAAGCAGCAAAACAATCCCATGTAAGTAATTTTCCCTTAAATCAGAGAGCACCGGGCACTTTCTGAGAAAATGGTCCAAATCTTCGTCCTCATCCCTACAAAGAGGACACACATACCGACCATCAGGATGTACTATCCCCCTGTCGAACACCATTTGTCTGCTCTGGATTGGAAGGCAATTCGCCCTAAGCTGAATCCATCGACATAAAATCATAGCCGGTAAATTGAATTTAAAATAAATTTCCTCTCCAAAACTAGGTTTAACCTAATTATAATGATTCAATGTAGCAGAATTTAAAACCAGCCCTTGCCAATACTGAATTTCTTGACCCTCTAAGATAAATCGTACCTGGCTTACTAAATTTGTTGGTAGATCAGGGGAACCAAGACCGTCATTCCATAAGTAAGCCATTCCCACACTTTCTAGTAATGACCTAATTTGAGATGGCCACGACTTTTTCGAATCATAGCTCAACATCTGATAATAAGCAGCACTTACTAGTCTGTCTTCATTACACCTAATGATCTTCAACCAAAATCTAAGCATCAAAATAGACCTACGTAGTTTTAACGAAAACAGGCCCATATCACCTTTCAGAACCTGTGAATGAGTTGTCTGATGTAATCCAAATAGTCTTTTATAATACTGGAGCTGGAGGGACTCCAACTTCTGTGCCGCTTCTCCGCCCCAAATCTCCGCTCCAATTAATCGGTTCATTGCTGTGACGATGGCCTCCTGACAAAAAAATCGCCATCACCGTCCTTCTCAGAAAAACAGAAAGTTTTTGCTTTTGAGAAAACAGGAGTTTTCCTCGGCTTTAAGGTTCTGGGACATGTTATAGGCCTAGTCGTATATTGTCCTACTTGTCTCCGGTCTTTCCATTTCTTTCTTTCGAAAACTAAGAAAGTTTTCGTGTAGTAATAATTTTTGACGTGTAATTTTAAAATTTATTAACTTTGGATATCTATAGTTAGCATTAAAAGATTTTTTGGTGCGTTTCTTATTATTGCCAAAATTCAGTTTTTAATGGTTTTCAGAAGATCTTTAGTTTTATTTTTCATTGGTTACGACTTATTGTATTTGAAAACAAATTAGTAGGCCGTGGTTACGGATTCATTGCAAGTATAAATCACCACGTTAGACTATCTAAGGAAAATTTTGCACTGTGACAACGTTATGCATTATTAGCATATTAGCATAAGAAACTGATCTTCATGAGAAACTGATTAAGCATAAACTGATGGCATAAGAAACTGATTTGAGTTCAGAAACTGAACTAAAACCCCGTCTAACCTGGTGCAGTTTATAGAAGCTTTCAGTTGGTGTTACTCGTCGACGTAACGCGTATGCTACTCCTTAAGGTGTTAGGAACGTAACAACCAGAATTGGATTTTGTCATGATGAGACTCAGACTTTTTATTGTGTATAATATTATTTTATGCTATTTTATTATTCTATTTATTCTTATCTTTCTATTATTCTTATTTTATGTTATTTCCCTCCCCTGTAAAGACAAGTGTGAAAATGAAAATACTGAGATTTTTGTTATTTTGTCCCAGTGTTTTTGAAAATGTAGCCCTTTTTTTTTTGTTCTATGACTGTTATATACTCTATTGTTGTGTCCAAAAAAAAAAAATCTAAAAAACAAAAAAAGAACATCCAACCTTATGCAGTTTACGGAACCTCTAAAAAGTGCTATGCGTTGACGTAACGAGTTGTATGCCACCCCGTTAGCTGTTAGCAACGTAACAACGAGATTTAGACTTTAGCATGATGAACAGCAGGCTCTTTATTATGTATAATCTTATTCTATTGTGATTTATTAATTTCTCTCTTCTGCAAAGACAAAATCAACCAAACACTTAACGATCCTGTTTTGTTTCACTGCTCTTGGAGATTTTGCCCTCTTTTTTCTTTTTTTTCTGTTGTGTGAAAGAACGTTGACTTAGTTTGGTTAGGTTTCGTAGTTAGGTTTCACCTATATTTCAGTCGAAAACCTATCTATTTTCTGATTAAATTAATCCAAAAGTTCGTTTTATGTGTCATGAATTAAGATTAATTCATAAAACTAGCAAAAATAAATATTTTAAAGAACCACTACAGTGTAGTGTTCCGGAAAAAAATCCACAATAGAACATTAAATAGTAAACAAATTGAATATATTATAGTATCCCTTTTTCTCCTAAAAAAAAAGAGGCGATTAAGAATCGCATAGTTGGCTACATGGACATATTGCTCCTTTGTTTGTTCACTCATCACGAGGAAATAACTGTTATGGTTTGAACTCCTTCCAAAAAAATGGTTGAGGTTAAAAATCGCACCGCGGGCTAAATAACGACAATTTTTTCTCCTTTCTTTCTATGCTAATTATTAGTCTTGGTCTAGGGAACCTTCATGACTGTCTTTTTAGCATAAGGAAAAGGATTGCTAGAGAATTGTATAAATCGAATATATTAGTGTACCCCCTCTCAGCCACCAAAAATAGCTACGGCTAAAAATAATAGTTTTAGCTAAATGTAGACAATTTCTCCTCGTTGATGAGTCGATTTAATCTAGGGGATCCTCTTGCCTGTTTAACCATCACAAGGAAAAGAAAAGTATATAAAGCGAGTCAATTTTACGCTCCCCCTCCCCTAAACAGTAGTTTAAGCTGACACTCGTACTGTATATTTTAGCGTATCAATTGATTTTTCTAGGGGATCCTCTTGACTGTCCACTCATCAGTATTGCCATGGAAAAACAAGTGGCTTCTGGCAATTTCTCTATACTCTTGGATAACAATGCCTATATCCACATCAAATGTGTTCTTAGCTCCGCTCTATCCTATTCCTATGCCCTGGGTAAGTATGTTCAGGATCAATTTTCTTTTCCTAGCATAGTGCTTCTCAGCCCATGGTACTTGTGACCCATAGGGTGTTCAGTGATGTAGTTGGTGTTGTGTAAATACATCCTGGTAAGGGATAAAACTTCAATCACATTCCACTTGATGATTAGAAAGGAATGGCTCATTTCGTGCCATTGTCCCCGGATTTCCTTGTTTGGTAAGCTATTCATGGTGCCCGAATGTTTTTCAATTCATAGAAGAAGGTTTGGCTGTTCAAGTTTGCTATTAATATTTAATATTAATTATTATTTAAACTCATTTTTTAGTGTTTAATTTAATTAAATTTTTTAATGTTTAGTTCAATTAAATTTTTAATTTGATTAAATTTGAATAGCCTTATTTTTAATATTAATGTTTTATATTTTATACAAAGTAGAAAAAAAATAACTTGTAATATAAAGTATAATTCTGTAAACGTCGTAAGTATTAATTTTTCTGTACTTTTTATGGCTTACAGCTGAAAGCTGAGCGTAATTCAGCCCTTGTTCTAATTTGAATTGAGCAGAGCAGATGTGTGTTTTTTTTAATAAAAAAAAAGAAAATATCTGTTAAGTTTATAAGAGAAACATTCACAATCTGTGGCAACTTTTCTTGAGAATTTTTTTTGATTTAACCGTCAATACTAATTTGTCTGTTTTGTCATCTGTACATAAGAAATTAGCATGACTAATTATTGAAACAAGATAAAAAAAAAATGCGCAAATATTTGAAACTGACACGCGCAGATAAAAGATTCTAAGAATCACGTGTCAGATAGAGTTTGAGTGCATTTGTCGCTCCGTTGCACTTTCTGTCCTTTCCAATTTATTACAGCGGTTAGATGCTTAGGCGACATTGTACTTTTTCATCAAAGAGTATAATTGACTCATAAGAGAGGAAACCCAAGCTTGTGTCTGAGAGAAAAAACAGCCTATGCCATCTAGTGCTATTTTTAAAAATAGCAACGTTGACTATCATAGCTAGCATGAAAATATTACCATTATTTTTTTTTTTTTTTTTTTTTTTTTTTTTTTTGGGTGAAAGGTAAAAGTGTCAGTTTTCTCAATTGGACACAAGAAATATTCGTCTTTTTTTTGCTACTAGTCTGTATTGGGTGTGAAAAAGTTATGATTTATAAGAATCATTTTATATTCTAAAAATAAGCGAAACTCGCATGCTTGAGTAGCATGGGAATTTGCAAAAAAACAACAGAGAAAAAAATCTCAATGAAAAAAAAAAGCAACAAACGAGACTGCGGCCAGTGGAAATAAAAGACGAAAAATGTAAAACAACGCGGATATTTTTCCTGTATCAAAACAAGACGCCTGTTGTTTTTTTTTCAATGAGATTTTTTTTTTTTTTTTTTTTTTTTTTTTTTTTTTTTTTTGTCATGGCTGGCCAGTTCGACTTAAGATCTTTCAATGGGAATTTGCGTCAGATTTGATGAGAACCAAGAATTGTATTTTTAGAGCTAGTGATAGTGGGAGTTCGAAGACTCTCTTCTTTTAGACTCCACGCTTCCAGTATTTTTATTTTCATTTTCCTATATGATTTGTGCTTCTAGTCTATTTCTAGTTCACACTGTCTTCCTTTTTAAATATTCAATAAGAAAGCACGTTTTTTTCTACTAAAAGTAAGGAGCAAATTTAAAACTTGAAGGGAACAGAAATTATTCCATGCATGAGGAGGGGCTGCACCTTCCTCAATAACAATTTTTTCATTTCTAAAGTTTTTTTAGTACTCTTAGAAAAAATTTCGTTCTTAAGGAATCGTTCTCACAGAATAATTTCTGTTGCTTTTAAGTTTTAATGTTGCTCCTTACTTTCACTGGAAAAAAACTTGTTTTTTTTTTATTCCTGTTCGTTTTTCAAATAATCCCCGGAAATTCACTTTTCCTTCCATGGAAATTCCCCCCACGAAAAATTTCTCCATGGAAAGGTTTTCCCGCGTAAAATCCTTTCCCCCGGGTAATTCCATCCTCGCTATAAATTCCCCCAGAAAATTTCTGACGGACAATTCCGCCTGAAAAATGTTCGTGAACATACATTCATTTGAAAAAAAGACTTGTTCTTTATTTAATTTTGATCGTTTTTTCGGTCGTGATGGGATCTCCTCTATGTGGAAATTTTTCCCTGAACCCCCCCCCCCCCCCAATGGAAGTTTCTCCCATGGAAAATATCTCCTGGTGATAATTCCCACATGGAGAATTTCTCCCGTGTAAAATCCCCCCATGTAAAAAGCACCCACAGAATTCCAACTCCGCTGAAAATTCCCCCGGACAGCTCCCCCAGAAAACCTCCACATGTAAAATGGAGTCGCCAACGAGAAAGAAAGATGTAAAATTTCCCCTGGAAAGTTCACCCCCCAGAAACTACTCTCCCAATAAAAATTCTCACCGTTGAAAATCCATCCCCAGAAAATCCCCCATCTTCCGAAAAACCTCTATATACTTCCCAATAACAAATACTATAAGTACACAATGGGCAATTTTCATAACTTGCAGCTCTTCGCCTGGGGGATGTGGGGGGTGATATCATCCCCAAAGGCATAGTTATTGGACTTTTAAACTATGCTGAACAAAATGACTATCCCAAAATTTTAATCAGACGACTTCGGAGAAAGAAGGGCATGGAAGGAGAGCTAGTGGCCCTCCAATCATTTCGGTCACTTAAAAATGGCAATAGAACTTTTGATTTCCAATCAAATGATCTATCTTCTGATCTTCTTGAATCAGTAGTTTGATACGATCACTCATGGGAAGAACAAAGAAAAAGAAATAAAATAAACACGCATTTGTGGTCTTCCTTCTGACAAAAATACAAAATTCCACATTTTTGCAGATGAAAGCTTGAGACCTCTACTGTAGGGTTCTCTGATACGCTGAATATGATGGTAGGTTTTCAATAAGGTTCATTGACTCTTGGGGGATGTTGAAAATCAGCCAAATATTTTCAGGCTCGTAGCTTTGATAGGTAACATTAAACTTAATTAATCTTATATATTTGGGATCAGCACTAAAAGCGAATTCTTTTGATGTATCTATTGTTGTAAGATTCTGTTTTTAGAGTTTCGGTTACTTTTCGGCCGAGTCGCTCCTTGCTTACAGATCGTTATAGGCCTAAGAATGTATAACAATAGGTAAAACTTTAAATTAAGACCCGCTGAAAACTCATTAAAAGACATCCTTTGAACGAAAATCCGGTATTATGTATCACAATATTTCCACTTTATTTATGTTTGTAATGCTAAAGATGGAAATATTTACTAAAGATTCAAGGAAATTAAGATATTTTTGAAAACTTACTTTTTTCTAATATCGTTGACATGTAATACAGGGAGTGTTGGGACAGAATCAGTCCTCCTAAGATCAGTCCGAAGGCCCATTCCGCTTTCAAAGGTCAAACATTTTTATACATATACTGATATTGGAAAGACTAAGGTTAACTTGTTTTTCAGTCCAATATACTTTTTATTTATGAGTGACATATAACTGTTAAGAACTATTTATCAGAGGCAACGCTGTAGCGTACGGCTCCAATGCTTTATTATTTATTATTTTTTTTTTTCAGAGGCACTTCATACCGAAGGGGTCGTCGTAGAAGCTTCAAAAGGAGCTCATTCGATTGGAAATCGAGAGTTCTAGTGCCCTTTTTAATAGTCAAAAATGATTGGAGGGCAACTAACCCCCCCCCCCCCACGCCCATCATTCCCCAAACACATCCAATAAAAATTTTGAGATAGCCATTTTGTTCAGCGTAGTTGATTTCCAGATAGAAAATATATTTTTGAGGAGGATACTCCCCCACAACCCTCAGGGCAAGGGTTTTAAGTTATGCCCTGGGGGCATATAAGGTTTTTGTAGAAGGTGTTGTCATAGAAACTTCAAAAACGGCTCATTTTTCGATTGGAAATTCAAAGGGCTAGTGCCCTTTTTAATAGTCGAAAAAGATTGGAGGGCAACTAACCCTCCTCCCCACGCCCATCATTCCCCCAAAACACATCCAATCAAAATTTTGAGATAGCCATTTTGTTCAGCATAGTTGATTTTCAAATAGAAAATATATTTTTGAGGAGGATACTCCCCCACAACCCTCAGGACAAGGGTTTTAAGTTATGCCCTGGGGCATATAAGGTTTTTATAGAAAGCGTTGTCGTAGAAACTTCAAAACATGTTCATTCGATTGGAAATTAAAGGGCTAGTGCCCTTTTTAATAGTCGAAAGTGATTGGAGTGTAACTAGCCCCCTTCCCCCCCCCACGCCCATCATTTTCCCAAACACGTCCAATCAAAATTTTCATAGAGCCATTTTGTTCAGCGTAGTTGATTTCCAGATAGAAAATACATTTTTGAGGAGGACACTCCCCCACAACCCTCAGGGCAAGGGTTTTAAGTTATGCCCTGGGGGCATATAAGGTTTTTATAGAAGGCGTTATCGTAGAAACTTCAAAACAGGCTCATTCGATTCGAAATTAAAGGGCTAGTGCCCTTTTTAATAGTCTAAAGTTATTGGAGGGCAACTAGCCCCCCCCCCCACGCCCATTATTTCCCCAAACACATCCAATCAAAATTTTGAGATAGTCAGTTTGTTCAGCGTAGTTGATTTTCAGACAGAAAACATGTTTTTGGGGAAGACAATACCCCACAACCCTCAGGGCAAGGGTTTTAAGTTATGCCCTGGGGGCATATAAGGTTTTTATAGAAGGCGTTGTATTAGAAACTTCAAAAAAGGCTCATTCGATTGGAAATTCAAAGGGCTAGTGCCATTTTTAATAGTCAAAAGTGATTGGAGGGCAACTACCCCCCCCCCCCAAGCCCATCATTCCCACAAACACATCCAATCAATATTTTGAGATAGCCATTTTTGTTCAGCATAGTTGATTTCCAGATTGAAAATATGTTTTTGAGGAGGACACTCCCCAACAATCCTCAGGGCAGGGGTTTTGAGTTATACGCTGCGGGCATGTACGGTTCTTATAGAAGGCGTTGTCGTAGAAATATCAAAACAGGCCCATTCGATTGGGAATTAAAGGGCTAGTGCCCTTTTTAATAGTCAAAAGTGATTGGAGGCAACTTGACCCCCCCCCCCCCACGCCCATCATTTCCCCAAACACATCCAATCAAACTTTTGAGATAGCCATTTTATTCAGTGTAGTTGATTTCCAGATAGAAAATATGTTTTTGAGGAGGACACTGTCCCACAACCCTCAGGCACGAGTTTTAAATTATGCCCTGGGGGCATATAAGGTTTTTATAGAAGGCGTTGTCGTAGAAACTTCAAAACAGGCACATTCAATTGGAAATTCAAAGGGGTAGTGCCCTTTTTTATATTCGAAAGTGTTTTGAGGGCAAATAACCCCCCCCCCCCACGCCCATCATTCCCCCAAAGACATCCAATCAAAATTTTGAGAAAGTCATTTTGTTCAGCGTAGTTGATTTCCAGATAGAAAATATTTTTTTGAGGAGGACAATCCCCCACAACCCTCAGGGCAAGGGTTTGAGGTTATGCCCTGGGGGCATATAAGGTGTTTATAGAAGGCGGTGTCGTAGAAACTTCAAAAAAGGCTCATTTGATTGGAAATTCCGAGGGCTAGTGCCCTTTTTAATAGTCGAAGGTGATTTGAGGGCAACTAATCCCCCTATCACGTCCACCTTTTCCCCAAACACATCCAATCAAAATTTTAAGACTGCCCTTTTATTAAACGTAGTTTTAAATTCTGCAAATTAGGTCTTTTGGGATGATAACTGCCCCAAAATCCTTAGTGCAAGGGTTGTAATTTAAGGATTCTCTGAATCCTTCATGTTATTTCTTACGGAAGGGATGCTCGTATAAACTTTAGAGAGGGCTCATTTGATTGAAAATTGAAAGTTCTTGTTCACTTTTCAAACGTCAAAAGAAAATGAAGTGGAACTAGCCCCTATCCTTCCTCCACGCCATAAATGCATCAGATAAAAATTTTGAGATAGACATTTTGTTAAAATAGTTCAAAGTTCTGATAACAAAAAACTCCGGTGTCGACACAGCCCACCAGGGCCCAGGGGTAGGCGTCGTAAGTTATACCCTGGGGCATAATTTATGAAGGGGGGTTTATAAATTATGGGAAGGGGTCGTGTATGGGAAGAACACATAGGAAATCTGTTATAATTATCCAATTATAAGGTTAAAATACGTACTCTGTGATAGATTCAAAATTGCTTTGGCACACAAATTCTTATCAAGGTCAATTCCAAACAGTCGTGATCCCTTTGTGTCAGCAAGTGAAATGGCGTAAACCCCCTTATTGGAGCTATTTTTCAATCCATTGATTGTTGTCAATCGCTGTCCACAAGTTATGCAAGCTGTCTATTGTTCATATATAAAGTTTTTATCAAAGAGGTAATCGTATAGACTTTGAAAAAAGCCTCATTAGATTTAAATTGAAAGTTCTAGATCCGTTTTTTAAAGTCAAGAATAATCGGACAGTAAGCACCCCCCCCCCCATGCCATAAAAACTTGAAACTTTTTGCAATAAAAGACGAACAAAAATTAAAAAATTAATTAAAAAAACTTTCCCAAAAATAAGTTTTTCAAAGAAAAGTAAATGCCATTTTAAACTTAAGCTCAGGAGATACATATACCTGTTAAAATTCAAACTCAAAACGACCAGAAATTACTATTAAAGAATAAATGAAACCCAAGACGAACAGAAATTAAATAAACAATCATACCAAAAAACATACAACAAATAATAATACAAATGAATAAGTAGATCTTAAAGCGAGTAATGCTTAGATAGAATATCAAATTCGAGCTTAAAACGAAAAAAAATATTTTGCTATTAAAGTATAAATGAAACTTAAAACGAACAGAAATTAAATAAACAATCAATGCGAACAAACATACAATATATATATTAATGTAAATGAATAAATAAATCTTAAAACGGAATTATTTTCAAATCCCATTTCCTTATAAATCCCCATATATATATATATATATATATATATATATATATATATATATATATATATATATATATATATATATATATATATATATATATATATATATATATATATATATATATATATATATATATATATATATATATATATATATATATATATATATATATATATATATATATATATATATATATATATATATATATATATATATATATATATATATATATATATATATATATATATATATATGTATGTATTTGTAACTCACATACAGTGAAAAATAGTGGAATAAAAAAAAAGAAAAGAAATATGAATCACTACACACAAAAAAAAACAAATAAATAACTATACAAAAATCAAACAGCATAAAACAACCGGATGAGACAGTGATAAGGGCCCAGCCTTAAAAGCGTTTCAGAAATAAGTTCCTTTTGACGATGGCGCAGTGAATACATAATATCAGTTGCACCAAACCAAGCAATTGGTTTTCTATTTCGGTGTGAACAGGCAAATAAAAAGGAAACCTGCAATACCGGAATTACTACTACTACTACTAACAACTCAC
>NC_142800.1:78947305-79025678 GCF_049724085.1 Artemia sp. Qi Xiang Cuo
GATTTACAGCAATATGATTTTTAAAAGAGTTAATTTTTCAAGTTTATTGTAAAATGCTTTTTAAACTTATTTTATCTGGTAGACACGATAAAACTTACTATAGATTATTTACAGTGGAGGAACAGATTTTTTCTAATTTAGAAGAGCTGATTTGTAATTATAAAAATGCGCTTTGAAGGAAAATAATTCTGAATTCAGACCCCGCCAAGGTCTACGCTTGAATTTAACCCCTCTCTCCTTGTTTTGACAAGTCTTTTCCAAGGCTATTTATCCCCCATCATTCTCTACAGGTAGGAGATTTAATGGCCAGAACTCTAAATTGTTGCTCATTTTAACATGTTTTGCTGTGTACTTTTACTTGAACCTCCCCTATAATTTTTAAAATAGCTGTATTTGCCAGGACTTGTTGCATTAGTCATTTTAGATCTCAGCTCGATAGCGAAACTGTGTGTTTGAAGAGCTTCTCTATTTGTCAGTCTTTCCAGTCGCAATACTAATCTGCCGATTTTGTTGACGTACGAAAAACCTGCCAAGAATTTCAGAGCAAATACGTCAAGATTGTTTAAAATCAAGTGTGCTGTAAGTATAATTACCGGATTACTTCTGTTTTTCTTCTTATTCTCTTGCAGGGATTTCACAGAAACTAGACTTTTAGTCTTCCAGAGGCCAATCTGATCAAATTCATTGTTTGTTTTGTTTTTTTAGGTTTAGAGACCAGGAAGTTCTTGGGGGTTACACCGTCCTCCCGATTTAACCTGGATTATTTTCATTTTTTTCAATATTTTTGTGTACTATTCCACATACGTTATGCGTGCCTTTCCGAGCCAAATCCGATCAAGTCTACTTAATATGCTTTAAGGTGTTACTACTTAAGCACTTAAATTACCATTGCCTAATCCAGTCACGAGAATATTTACTAAAGATAATGATTAAGACAGACAAATGCTATGCTTAGACGCTATTTATTTTTTGAGAAAGAAATAAAACAAATTTTTTATTCATGTAGAGTGTATTTATTTTCACATAAGAAAATACACATTCTTTTTTTTGGAATTTTTTGAGAAGGCAGTTTGACTAATTCCATTCTAAAATTGTCAGTTTTAGTTTCCCAGTTCTCTTTAAGTTTTTTCTGGAATGCCCCCCTCCCTACCCAACTGACACTAATAAAGGCCAAATATATTTGGACAAATAAAGAACTGTTTTGTACTGTGTATAACGTCATTCAAACGGATAATACTTGGATTTTATAGTTAGTTTTAAATCTTTATCTTATGAAGCTAGGTTTGTTGTATTGAAAATGGTATTTATTTCAGGCTTATTAAAGCTTATCTAAAATTCATTATTTAAATAAAATTAATGCAATGCGTAGAACTAGCCATTGTGGTATTAATAATCCTACTGTCATTAGTCAGTCTTAAGTGAGGCTACGACTGCGACTGCGACTTACGACTGCGACTGCGTGAGGCTACGACTGCGCAAACATGATCTTTAAATTTTTCAGAAAACTGGGGAATAGAGATTCTTCTTTGTTTAGGTCTTCTATTTTGTTTTGTTTATTTTATTTTTCCACTTTTGTCCTAGTGTATCCACAGTTGCGCCACTCATTGTCCAATTGTATCTACAGTTGTGCCACTCATTGTCATGTTATTTAGAAGTTTTTCTTTCTTGTGTTTAGGATTCGTGTGTTTTCATTTTATTCTATTTAGCCCTTATTTTCCTGGTCTTAGTGCAATCGAGTCACTGGGCGCTGTTTCTAACGGGTTTCTTAAAGCAGCCCAAACGAAAAGAATTAGAAAGATATTCACATGTCCTTTAATACTATAGCCGTTAACATATGCTAAAACGGTATAAATTTAACAGCACGGGACAGATACTTAAGAAAACAACAACTAAGGAACCAAACTTATAGAAGTGACAGTTTTGTAAAAGCTAATATACCTCATCGGTTCTTATTATGCATTTATACCCAATAACAGATAGAAGGCTTCCAGTTTTGCAGTTTTTGAAAGGGTTTGGTGTACCAAGCTCTGGATGGTTTAAGTCAGCAGGAGTTAAAGCAATCTACTAGCTTTTGTGCTAAGAACATATGGCAAACAAATTGCGTCTGACGCTTAATTGTTTCTTCAGTTCAAGTATTGGCACTTATATCGTGATCTTGCTTCTTTGCCTTAGTCTGTCTATACAGCAGTGCTATTGTGTTTCAAAACAAGCACATTTAATGACTTGCTCTTCAGTGTATGCACATGTTGCACAGTTGAAAAATTTCAACCGGCAACTTTGGGAACTTTTTTATTAATATGTGCTGTGAGGTTATTTCGAAGACAGAAAATGAGGTGTAGGAATAATGCTGAAACAAAAAATCTTATTTTGGAGGAAAGTTCTTTAATGACTTAATACATTAAGAGTACCAATGAAAATGTTGAAAGTTTACTTCGTTGCATTGTAGAGATAGTTTTAAATCTTATGGAGGATAAGATAGTTACAATGATTAAGAGGATATAGGTAAGATGCTCCAACGATCTTTAAAAATATGGACTTCTATGTTTTTGTAGATGGTGCTTGCTTCGGGAAAAGCGACTTTTAGAAATAAACACTCCTCCCGACAGAAGTTTGTTTTTATATTTTGGGACAACTTAGTCCAACACTGGTTCCGGCTTCAAGTTTTTCTTATAAACATTGAGAAAAGACCTTATTGACAGTTCCTACTTTGTGAAAATTTTCTAGGTTCACTTTTTCTTCATTGATGGTAAATTACTTAGGGAAATATCTTTTAGATATGTCTTTAATATTTCCGTCTGCTCAATAATCGGGGAAAAGAAAGTTGTACCTTCTTGGGTGGGTTTAAAGACATAATCTTTGAATAGATTAGTATGGGGGAGGAGCGTCCGCAGTGGTGTTGGCCTGAGCCGGCTTGGGGCTGCAGTGGGTTATTATTATTAGTAGTAGTATACTCAATAAGTAACTTTTCTGGTATTGCACGTATTTGTTTTCTTTCTTTTTTAATTAAATTTCGCCATTGCGTGAAGTATCCCAACCTTTGTCTGAGTCCTCAACCCTTTAAATCTTGTAGCACAAACTCAGATTCTCCTTAGAATTTATAATTCAGTCAAAATAATACTTGACTATGTACAGAAATCCTTTGTAATATCACCTCCAAAATTTCTTTTTAGAGTGTCCCATTAGCTCCTGCACTGTCATCTGGGTACCCCTGGAAAATATTTTTCAGAACAGTTGAAAATCTTTCCCTCTTTCGAGAGGAAAACAAGGTTTTTTGCTTGGTAATTCTACAGTGATTTACCTAGAAGTCTTGGTACTTTAAAGTTTTTTAAGTTGTTTATTGTGGCTTTGTACATAAAGTCTAGAAGTATCACTTTTTCACCTGAATATTTACGAATTACTTTCACAATAAATTATGATTTCATGTAGTCTGTTTAGCAGCGCTTTGAAAGTTTTAGAGTAAATCCGACTGAATTCCTTCAATAAAACATGTCGTGATATTTCGGAATTTCTTCTTAAGATTTATTGCATTATCTCTGTTACGATCTGTGTACTTTGTGCATGTTGTCAGTATTAGATGTAAGCGCTGAGTCTATTATACCACATTCATCATGATAACTTGTTAGACCTCGTTAATAACTATTCATAAGTTGGTAATATAAGATATTTAGTTCAAAAAATTCCTATCACAAGCTCCGAAGGGCCATTCGGAGTCATAAAACCAAAAAAAACATAACAACTAAAAAACTGAAAAAACAATGCCAAAAACAATAATATCAGAATGGAAAAACCATTCATTAGTCAAAAATGTTAAGCTGCAAAATGTCTGAAAGTTACAAACGTAAAAATTGATAAAATTAAAAAAAAAAGTGAAATGAAATATACGTTAAGAAAGGTTTGAAAGAGAACACATAAAAAGGGGGAGGGAACAAAAGAATCAAACGAACATAAAACTGGAGTATATCTAGTACCAAATAATAAAAAAAGGAAAACTAGTGGTTTATTTCATCAGTAATGAAGGGGGCAAAGGTTTTTTCATACATGGAGATAAAGCAAAGGATGGGGAGTGCAAAGGATCTGGGTGTGGAGTGTCTTTTGAGGAAAAAGTTTTCCGTTCGAGGTTTTGCTATTGCATTTTTTTTTTGCAAAACGGAGGCACAACCTTCTTCTCCTGTGCTCAAGTGTTTCCAGATTGGCCTTTTTTAGAAGGAGCGAGTATGGTGCCTTAGATTCAATAAAAGTTATTCTCAAGGCTCTTTTTTGGATGGATTCAATTTCTTCTGATTCATGACGGGAGACGCTAGGATGCCAAACTGGACAAGATGTAGATGCAGGTGTTGCAGATTGCATGTTCAAGATGCAGGCAGACAAAGAAAGCATAAATCCTTAAAGAATTTGAGGGGGAATATTAAATATATTTAAGAGCTTAGGGAGGGAAATGGCTCATGAGCGCTATGGACAGTGTCTTTAACGTAGATGATTTTGCTACTGGCACATTGTGCATTCTATGTCAAATTTTTACTTGAATCAACCTTGAGTGCCACGAATGTGTGCTTTTGCAACAACCCTCAGCAATATTTCTCAGACAGGTAATGTATTTCACACGTCAATGGTACATTGAAATTTTTAGCACGCTCGATAAAACACCGTAAAGTCAACAAATTACATCCATAAAGTGAGATGATGGGTTCAATATTAACCCCCTCCCCCCCACCCATTTCCATTCCGTTGCTCTGAAAGTTTTTGTGTTCTTATTTAAACGTTCCTTGGATCTTATGCCATTATTTACACATAAGAGCCGTTGACCCCTAAGTAAGGGCGGATTTAAGTTTTTTTTCGGGGAGTTTTACAAAAAGAAAAACGCATAAAAAATTTGTCAATATGCATGTTTGTTTGGTTTCCACGAGTTGGAAAATATTTAGGGGAGATTCAAACTCGATAACCCCTCTTGGATAAGACCTTGTCACTAGAGGTAATTTTGGTGTCAGAATTTTCAGTTATACTTATAGTCTTTTACTTATATATAGATATGATATACTTAAGTATATTCGTGTTAATGATGACAGCCCCCTCCCATCCTCCATCCCCTGCATATATCAATTCAATTCTTATTAAAGTATAAAAAAAACGGGAAAATGTATTTGAAAGGTAAAAAAAAGGGATGTTACTTGAGAAACTAGCTAATTGATATTAATTGGGGAACTAGCATGCAGTGTTCTTCTCAATCCTAAAGTTATATTAAGGAAGATTCTATACCATGTCTCCCTCTTATTAACACTCTTACTTAGATTTTTAATGTTGATATAGGCCTACTATTTTATCCTGTGAAACTTGTCGAATGATGTGAATGATCATATGTTCAAACACAGACAACATACGACACCATCGACAAAATACAGAAAAATCACTTCTCAGGCAGATGGAAAAATTATCTCGATTGCTCCCCAAAAAATTATCTTATCTTATATAACTTTCTTTTAAGGGATGAGATAAAGCAATAATATCCTTTGAGTATTTTTTTAAGCAGTGGAATCTTCAAGAAAGAAGAATAACACTGAAAATCTTAGTGAGTCTTGAACAATATTTAACTTACAAAAACCGTTTCCTTGTGGTCGTATTAGTCAGCGGGTAGTTTTTTTTTTTTTTTTTTTTTTTTATACTCCAAAAACTTAGCCCCTGTTATTAAGAAATGTTTAACATTGCAAACATATAAGCAGATAACCTGCTTTGACTACATGAAGGAAACAATACTGATAATGGTATCAGAGAAACTGCTTCGGCTTTTCCTGTAACCTTCGCCCTGTGAGGAATGTTTTATCAATGTACGTTATCAGTTAATTCAAACAAAGGTTCAACAGAGTCATACAATCTAATCATTAAACTGGTATAAGAAAAATCGTTATATTAGGTTTATTCTGTGAGCTTGGTGGTGTGCTTAATGCAAAGAAAATACTAATCAAAGTATTTCTTGATTCTTTAACAAGTTTTAAATGTTAAAAACCCTTAAGAAATAACTTCATTATATTATATATTGCTTTAGTAAAAAAATCTTTACAACTAAATAAACGATAAAGTAGATATGGAGGAACTCCAAATAACTTCTGTTTCAGATACCGCAGTGCCATCTATTTAAAGTTCAAGCCTGATATAATGTGCCGAAGATTAGTACTCTAGGTCTAGAGGTCTGTCATAGTCTATTTTGGTGCGGTGCATATCCTAAGCCTACAGCTTGTTTCTATCTCTAAGGAACAAATGTAGATACAGTTTTTGTGGACATAACGTTGTAAGTCTTGTGAATTTGTTGATTTTTAGTTATTTAATCCAAGTTAGTTCACCCAAAGTGAGCTCAGCACTAAGAGTAGATTAGTTTTTATACGTTCCATCATTTCGTCTACTCTCTCAAAAATCGCAATATTCTTTGAACTAAATCTTACACCTAAGACCAAATAGTGAGAAGAAAATGAAATCGTTTTCATAGAAAGATCTATCCTTAGTGTTTTAGACATAATGGTTGTTTTTAATCACAACGGTTGATTATAAAACCTGCCTTACTAGTCGTGATGGTGGAGGGGACTTATATTCATAAGCAAATCAGGGAAAAGGGAACTTATAGGAATTAATCTAAATGGTGTCATTGAACTGGTCAGTTTGAAAGTCTCATCTTGAGACTTCGTATATTTACACCCTCCTTCTAAGGAGATTTTCAGCACAACCGCTGACGCATTTCAGACGACAAGAGTACCTCATAGCAGCTATGCTTGCGCGAACCACCTTGACTAAAAAATATTACAGAGAAGAATGCGACTACTACTTGTGACTGTGACTAAATGTGACAAATTGTTACTGTGACTACTTGTGACAGCGACTATTTGCGGTTGTGACTACTTACGACCGTAACTATATGCAAATGTGATTATTTGCTACTATGAGAGTGACTACTTGAGACTGCGACTACTTGTAACTATTTGAGACTGCGAAATTGACAACTTGCGACTGCTTTGAGGGCTATTCATAACTGCAACTACTCGCGACTGTGAGTGCGGCTACTGCTACTGCTACTCCGATTGTGACTGCTGCTATTTGCTTCTACTACCACTGCTACTTTTTCTGCTACTACTACTATTGAGCTAAATTAAAAGTTTTAAGTGCGTTCACGCTGTCAAAGGGCTTATTTATAGTGTCTGAGGATAAGGGTATTAAGTTGAAAATTTCAGGAAATATTGAAGGGGATGTTGAACTAAATCAAGAGACTCGTGTGCATCCAGGTGCTCAGAAGTGCGCATCTGCAACACCTTAGGAAAGGATAAGGGTATTAGGTAGAAACCTTCAGAGAATTTTTAGGGGGGTTTTAAACTAAAATCAGAAGATATTATATGTATTCAGTTTGTCAAAACGGCATACCTGTAATACCTCAAGTTAAATGTATTTAATTGAAACTTTGAGAAAATAATGAAACTTCAGAGGATGGTGAACTAAATTAAAAGACACCATGTGGATCCAGGTTGTCAAAGGGGCATATATGCAATATCTCAGGAGCAGTTACGGGTATTAGGTCGAAAAATTAGGAAATATTGAAACTGTACTAAACTAAAACGAAACACACTATGTCCACGCAGGTTGTCAACAGGACGTATCGAAGATGCTCCAAGAACAGGTAGCGGCATTAAGCCGAAACTTCTAGGGAATGTCAAGAGGGATGATGAACTCGATCATAAGATTCTATGTGCATCACAGTTGCCTAAATGTTGTATGTATTATCTCAGGAACGGTAAGAGTGTTAAATAAAAATTATCAAGGAATCTTGATGGTGATGTTAAAATAAATTATAAGATACTATGTGTTTTCATGTTCTCAAAAGAGTGTAGGTGAATCATCTCAAGCGTGGCTAAGTTATTGGATTGAACTTTAAGGAAATTTTGAGAAAAATGTTTAGTTCAATCAAAAAGCATTATGCACATCCATGTTGTCAGAGCAAATACCACACCAAGCGAATACTTACATGGAAGTCGTATATAAACAAAAAAATTTTAAGAGTACAAAATAAAGAGAGGTAAGTGACGGCTTTGATATAGATTTATTGTCTTATTCTTTTATTGTTCATATGTAATCTTTAAACATTCTGCCAGGAGGATTCTTTTGAATATATCATCTATGAGACAAATTTAATTATCTACGAGACAAAGTTGAATCAAAATCTTACTTCATGAACCGTTCGAAACCTTCATTTCAAATTGAGTGAAATTTGTGTAATAGTTCTATCAAATGTAATCAGAGACAACGCTCAGATGACCTTATGCAACCTAAGAATTCAGATTAGAATTCATTATTTTAAATTCTAAGCCGAGAGTCTAAGAAACTCGAGAAAGATTCATAATATCAACCAATAATAAAAGTTTGGCAATCAAAAATCAAAGGAAATGAGTTTTGTTTAAAACAAAACAAAAGTCATAAAAAGAAGTGTTTCAAAGAAAATTCAATGGCCATATTAAAATTTAAAACGACCAGAAATTAAAAGAAACGTATAATCACTTTAAATATAAAGATAACAGACACAGATGAAAAAAATCATAAGTCGAGTAAAAATTAAAATGAACACCCAAATCAAACTTAAAACAGATAGAAATTACTACCAACAAATGT
This sequence comes from Artemia sp. Qi Xiang Cuo, assembly GCF_049724085.1. NCBI lineage: Eukaryota > Metazoa > Arthropoda > Branchiopoda > Anostraca > Artemiidae > Artemia > Artemia sp. Qi Xiang Cuo. The sequence continues at coordinate 78,955,943 of NC_142800.1, forward strand.
TTGAATTATCCCCCCCCCCTGACGGAATACCTTCTAGTGTATATTTTGTCACTTGTGCTTTACTGAAAACAAGTATATTTTGAGCATTATTTATAATTATAACATTGAAAAATAAAAGAATTGCTATAAACCGAAACCTGATATTTCAAAGAACTAACATAATTATTTTATTAAGCTAAACGTTTAGTTTATTTTCGTTAGCTGTTTCCAGTCATATTGATTATTATAGTAATTTATTTTTTACGATGTTTTGAAAAACTGATGCACACTTCAAAATATATATAATTTTTAATAAAAGTCAAATAACCCAATAGACCAAAGTGCTATATAGAATGCACTAGAAGGAGCTAACATGAAAGGGTGAATAAAATATATGCCATTATTAAAGAAAAACACAACATTAGATAAAGAAAATGTGCCTAGGGCTAGGGGTGCCAATGGGGGGAGGGGATTTTAGAAAACCCCTTTCATTTGCGTATTCGTTAAAAAAGTTGAAAAAGAAACATAACTCCCTCCCTCCTCCCTCCCATTGGCTGAAGCTTCGTTTTATTCAATGTTAAATTGACAAAACACCAATTTGAAAATCTATTTTCTTGTATTGTGTTGGACATATAGTTTTCTCGTATCTTCAGTGGTTGATCTCATAGCAACTGTAAATGAAACCCATTAAGCTTCGTTTTTGTTTATTCTTCTCAGCTCTAACTGCAGAATTTTTGCACTTATAGCAAAAAGGTCAATAGGTGGTCAATAAAGTGGCATCAATTGTAGAATAGTTCTACATAGTTCTAACTCACAGTTTTGTGCTCAAATTTAACCTCTTATAACTTCTATAGTCAATATTTCAAAGCTACAACGCTGATCTATTCTAAATGTAGCGCCTTCCTATCAGTCAGTTCAAGTTTCTGTCAAAGTGATGTTATATTTGCCAGAAGAACGGTCATACTTCCAAGTCGTGTAAGATCATCCCCAAATGTTAAAAATATTCCTGTGATCGTCAGGAACCTAAAAATGTTCTGTGCGAGAGCCTGTGAAATGTAGCCTATGTAGTTAAGCTGATCGAATTCTGTCACGGAATATCAATTACATTTAGACCCTGGCGCCGTGCCGGTGGATCGACCGAACGCCGCCGACTAGAGACCTGATCAAACGTCGCCGAAGTGTCGCAACGCCGCCGGCGTGCCGCCGGTGCACCGCCGCCGGCAAAGGCGGCGGCATTCGGTCGAGTTTAAATTTATTTTGCGGCAATCCTTTGTCGCGTCAACCGCAAATTCGGAGCTTTTCCTTCTTGTGTGGTTTAGTTTTTCGATTTTCCTGATTAGAAATCAAGCAGGGCTTGCACTATCCCCGAATTTTCGAGTATTTCCCCGAAAATTTATGCGTCACCCCGAAAAAAATTTGGTTCCCCGATTCCACGAAAATCACGCAATCACGGTGTCACCCCTAGCGATTTATCACCAGTGACTTTCCCTGCCAAACATTACTTTGCATACCATAGTTCTTCACCACTCTCTGGTTCGTTAATTTTCGTCTCTTGTTACTTTGCATAAAAACCAGACAGATGTAATATGCAATTGCATTGCAAATATTGCAATATACACAGTTCTTCATATGTTGACAAAAAAAGTATCGTCTTTATGAAATGAGTTTAAATCATTTCGAATCCAGTTTCCCACTTGCAATTCCTTACATCATTCGTAGTCAAGAATTTTATTTTCCAGTTGAATAGAATTATTTAGCGCAACATTCACTACAGTTTGATTTGAAATTGATAGCAGAATGTAGAAATGATCGTTTCTACAGCTGAATTGTAAGTTTGTATAATTTTTTTCTTTTGCTGTTTTTAGATAAGATTTTCTTAATGTTTAATACTCAATTGTTGAACGCCTGATAGAGTAAAGAAAATACAATCTTCTGTCAGAAAATATTTCAGCCCCCCTCCCCCAGACAAAACCTATTGAGACAAAATTTAGCTATAGACTAAGCTATGCACAAGGTTGGGGAATTAAAGATTGAAACGGAAGTTACCCCAAAAATATGATTAATAAAAAAAATTGTAAATTATTGCCTATAGGGGGGGGATAGGGGGCTATAATTTTTAAATAATAATACCTTATTTTTAAATCATAATACCTCATTTTTTATATTGAAAACAGGGATGCCAAAAAGATTTTGATTTTTTTCATTTAAAGCGGAGATGGAGGAAAATACTATCAAATTCCCTGGGAAACCATTGGAATATTTTGATAGACCCAGGGCCCCCCATTGGGACTTGTTCATTGTCTTGGGTATTTTGCGATTTCTCATAGGCTACTGGCCTAATTTGGATTTTGTGTGAGCTCCCTTTTAATTAGATTCTTTGGATCTTATTGAATGCCACGGCGAATCTATGACTCATTTTTCCAAAAGTTTGAGTTATATCGGAATAATTTTGCCTTTTTTGTTGTTGTCTTTGTACCCCTTTCCTGGTACCCTCAATTTTTTTCAAGGAACACTTAGATATTTAAAGTTATTTCGCGTGATTGTTTGAACCATATAGTGACCTAGTTAATTATGGAATAAATTATTTTTTTAATTTAAAGCTGAGACGGTATCCTATCAAGGTGGTATCCAGAGGGGGGGAGGGGGGTTGGGAGGTATTACATTTAAATGATAATATCTCGATATTTTTTTGGGATGCAAAAAAGTTAATTTTTTATTTAAAGCAGAGACAGCATCCTATCAAGGTGGTGTCCAGAGGGGGGGGGGGTGCTACCATATTTAAATGATAATACCTCGAATTTTTTTGAAAGCAGGGATGCTAATAAGTTAATTTTTTTTACTTAAAGCAGAGACGGTATCCAATCAAGATGATGGTATCCAGAGGGGGGGGGGGCATAGGGGGTTATTATATTTAAGTGATAGTGCCTTGATTCTTTTCTTTTTTTTTACTGAAAGCAGGGATGGCAAAAAGTTATTTTTTTAAATTAAAGTGGAGACGGTATTCTATCAAGGTGGTATCCAGAGGGGGGGGGCTGTAGGGAGATATTATACTTAAATGATAGTATGTCAAATTTATTTATTTTTTAAAGTAGGGATGCCAAAAAGTTAATTATTTTTTTAATTTAAAGCAGAGAAGGTACCATAATCAAGGTACATGGTATCCAGGGGGAGGGGTTAGGGAAGTATTATATTTAAATGATAATATCTTGAATTTTTTTATTGAAAGCAGGGATGCCAAAAAATTAATTTTTTTTAATTTAAAGCAGAGACAGTATCCTATCAAGATGGTGTCCAGAGGAGGGTGGGCATAGGGAGTTATTGTAGTTAAGTGATAGTACCTTGATTTTTTTTATTGAAAGCAGGGATGCCAAAAAGCTTTTTTTTCAATTTAAAGTAGAGACGGTATCCTATCAAGACGATATCCAGAGATGGGGGGCATAGGGAGTTATTATTTTTAAGTGATAGTACTTTGATTTTTTTTTTTTTTTTTTTTTTTTATTGAAAGCAGGGATGCCAAAATGTAATTTTTTTTAATTTAAGTCAGAGACGGTATCCTATCAAGGGGGTGTCCAGAGTGGGGGGGGGGGGGTAGGGAATTATTATATTCAAATAATAGTATCTTGAATTTTCTTATTGAAAGCAGCCTCAGTCTACACAAAGTGAATAGGTTGACTTTTATTCGTGACAATTATAGCCACATCCCACAGTTAGAATAGACTTCCAAGTTTGACTGAAGGAATTTTTTTCGACCAGTTGACCCCTAGATTTTTTGTCCCTCTTCGCTATTTTGATAATATACCATTTTTTACACATACTAATTTTGGACTTTCATTAGTATACCAGCTTACCCGTCACGCGTTGCAACGATCTTAAAAGAAAGGAAATTCAATGAGAATACCCCTAAGGAAAATTTCTAAACGTTCACTGTCTTAGTTTAAAGTCTTTAACGTCATAATGTTTTCATTTTAGTTTAATTATGATTGAGAAACATATTCGATTCATACAAGATTACGTTGAAGTGCTATGCATGCTCTTCGAAAAGCTGTTCAATTTTCTGATATCGTCCATTATATAAATTCATCTAAGTTCGACCAAGCTAATTGGTTGAGACTGACACATTGATTGGAAATTAACTTCCATTTTTCTTCCAGTACTGAGGCGGATCATCCACATTTCGTCATTGCGAACTGATCTTTGATTATTTTTTAAGGTGAAATTTTAAGTTATCCTATTCAAAAGGATTATAAATGATTGTGTAAAAAATTGGTAGGACAGGTTGATGTGTTTTACATATATTTCTGCTTGCAATTGTATGTTCTTTTGTGTATTGTAAATATTGTTTTATGTTTTATGTATGGTATATTTCGACAGTTGGATAATGTTTTAAATATGAATCAACACATGTAAATTAAAGAAGGAAGAAGCCAAGCAAAAATACTCCGTACAACATCTTTGTCCAACCCCTATGATAATTTAAAAACTGACAAGATTTTCGTGAGTTATGCTTGATATATTTTTTTTTTTTTTAATTGTTATTAAAACCCCTTTTTAATAAAAGGAAGGCTTTTTAGGAATCTAAAAGAGCAAAAAAAACGATCAATATCAAAGTCGCCCTTCTCAACCGTTTCAAAGGTGAAAAAACAGATATAGGCAAAGGGCATTATGAAAAAATTCAGCTTCTAAGTTCAAACTTATATTCAAAGTTTTTACCCAGATAACTGACGAATTTTGTGATACGGTATTTGAAGTTTTGTATGCAGTGATGTTCGATGAAAAAAACTACTAATTTTGATAATTATTTATGTTAAGAATAGCCTACATAGCTAATAAATACTTCAACTACTCGTATTATGCAAGGGTTCTGAAAAACCACAGCCATTTCGTTTCTACCAGATTTCTACATCTCTTGATGATTAACAAAGAAGAGCAGTTTCCAGCCAGCGACTTGTGAATTTTTGAACTCATGAATAGGCTCAAATCTTTTGTAAATTTAAGCTGTGATTTGAGAAAGACTGATGAAAACATTAATGTTTGCGGTCAACATTGATCTCGCCGGCGGTGCACCGCCGACATCTTACCGGCGGTGCGGCTCGACGCGCTGTTTTTAGCCCCGCCGCCGCCTGTTTTCCCTCATCGGCGCGGCGCCGGGGTCTAATTATATTGTTCTCATAAAGCGACTTCTTTTAGAAAATTTCTTGCATATGACAGTCACCCTTGTATTTTGTAATTTAATGGAGCTGCTAAGTCCTTTAAATTAAATGGAGCTACTTGGAAATATTTCATCTTCCACTGATAATTTTCAAGTTGGTTTTAAAGCAGTAGAGAGCATATTAATTACGTTCTTAAACACCTATTGAGTGGCTCTAATGAAAGGAGTGAAATATAGTAGGAGTATTACTACTAGTGGTAGTTTTTGGCTACTAACAGCAGTAGCTGTACTACTAGCAGTAATAGTAGTGTGTTACCTTTGGTCAGTTAAACACACCCCTCATCAATTCGTGGAAGTTTCAACTTAATACTATAAGCTGTCTCTATGATTTGCGCTTCTGATAACCTGTATGCCCATAGTGTTTTTTTTGTTTTTTTATTTTAGAACGACTTCCTACTCCACATTTCCTAAAATTTGTATCTTCATGTTATTAGCCTTAGTATTAGTTGCATTAGAAGTAGTAGTTGGAGTAGCAGTAGCAGTAGTAATCGTAGTTGTAGCGGTAGTAGCAGTGGGAGTACTAGTAGTCTGTTGATTTTTGAATTGAAGTCAAGTTGCCATCAAGCCATGGCTAATTGGAGAAAAAGCCAATACAGATAGTCTGAGTGAGAGGCAAACCTGGCATAAGCCTTTCTCAGGACTGTATAAAAATGATGCAAGTAGTAGCAGTAGTAGTAGCAGTGGGAGTAGTAGCAGTAGTATAAGTAGTAGCATGCAAAATATTGCCTTTTTTGTCAATTGATGACCCTCCTCGTCATTCCCTGACGTCGTATCCTCAGCAGCAGTTGCTATAGAAGCCTTAGTAGTATTAATAGTAGTGGTAGTAGTAATAGTAGTGGTTGTAGTAGTAGATTGGTAATTCATTCGATTGGTAATTCAAAGGGATAGTGCCCTTTTTAATATTCAAAAGTGATTGGAGGGCAACTAGCCCCCCCCCCCTACGCCCATCATTCCCACAAACACATCCAATCAAAATTTTGAGATAGCCGTTTTTGTTATTTCCGTAGCGTAGTTTATTTCCAGATAGGAAATGTGTTTTTGAGGAGGACACTCCCCCACAACCCTCAGGGCAAGAGTTTTAAGTTATGCCTTGGGGGCATATAAGGTTTTTATAGAATGCGTTGTTGTAGAAACTTCAAAACAGGCACATTCGATTGGAAACTCAAAGGGATAGTGCCCTTTTTAACAGTCGAAAAAGATTGGATGGCAACTAGCCCCCCCCCGCCCCTCAGTCCCCCAAACACATCAAATAAAAATTTTGAGACAGTCATTTTGTTAAGTGTACTTGAATTCTAGGTAGAAAATATGTTTTTGAGGAGGAATCTTCCACACAACCCTCAGGGCCAGTGTTGTAAGTTATTCTCTCGGGGTATATAAGGTTTTTATAGGAGGCGTTATTGTAGAAACTTCAAAAAAGGCTCATTCGATTGGAAATTCCAAGGACTAGTGCCCTTTGTAATAGTAGAAGGTGATTTGAGGGCAACTAACCCCCCTCTCACGCCCACCTTTTTCCCAAACACATCCAATCAAAATTTTAAGACAGCCATTTTATTAAACGTAGTTTTAAGTTCTGGAGAATAGGTCTTTGAGGATTACAACTCCTCCAAAGCCCTCAGGGGAAGGGTTGTAATTTAAGGATTCTCCGAATCCTTCATATTATTTCTTATGGAAGGGATGCTCGTATAAACTTTAGAGAGGAATCATTTGATTGAAAATTGAAAGTTCTTGCTCACTTTTTAAGAGTCAAAAGAGATTGAAGGGCAATTATCCCCCCTCCCTCCCCCACTTCCCAAATGCATCAGATAAAAATTTTTAGATAGACATTTTGTTAAAATATTTCAAAGTTCTGATAACAAAAAACTCTGGTGTCGACACAGCCCACCAGGGCCCAGGGGTAGGCGTTGTAAGTTATTCTCTTGGGCATGACTTATTAAGGGGGTTTATAACTTATGGGAAGGGGTTTTGTATGGGAAGAACACATAGAAAATCTATTATAATTATGATAGATGCAATTATAGATGGTCTATGATAGATACTCTATGATAGATGCAAAGTTGCTTTGGCACACAAAATTCCTATTAAGGTCAATTCCAAAGAGTCGTGATCCCTTTGTGTCAGCAATTGAAATGGTCTAAACTCCCTTATTGGAGCTATTTGTTCAATCCATTCATTGTTGTCAATCGCTGTCCACAAGTTATGCAAGCTGTCTATTGTTCAGATATAAGGTTTTTATCAAAGAGGTAATCGTATAGACTTTGAAAACAGCCTCATTCGATTTAAATTGAAAGTTCTAGATCCGTTTTTAAAGTCAAGAATAATCGGACTGTAATCATCCCCCCGTGCCATAAAAACTTGAAACTTTTTGCAATCAAAAACGAACAAAAATTGATTAAAAAAACTTTCCGAAAAATAAACTTTTCAAAGAAAAGTAAAGGCCATTTTAAACTTAAGCTCAGGAGATACAAATACCTGTTAAAATTCAAACTCAAAACGACCAGAAATAACTATTAAAGAAAAAATGAAACCCAAAACAAACAGAAATTAAATAAACAATCATAGCCAAAAACATACAACAGGTAATAATATAAATGAATAAATAGATCTTAAAGCGAGTAATGCTTAGATTGAATATGAAAATCAAGCTTAAAACGAAAACAAATATTTTGCTATTAAAGTATAAATGAAACTTAAAACGAATAGAAATTAAATAAACAATCAATGCGAACAAACATACAATATATATTAATGTAAATTAATAAATAAATCTTAAAACGAGTGAAACTGAAATTGAATATGCAAATCAAAATTGAATCGAATAAAAATAACTACAAACAAGAGTTTGGGTATCGTCTCACTGCAGAAGCCTAAAACCTACTGCGTCATTGGCGCTTTACTGACAACGAATTATATTACAAATGTTTTCTTTTGTACTTAATGTTGAAAATAAATATTAAAATTACAGTAACATTGCGAACTGATGAGCTTTTAGCAATTAATATCATTATGCATCAAATATTCAGTTTAATTTATTAGTTCTTTTCAAGATTGGCCAAGACAAATATAGTTTCACTACAAGCAAAATTTGGATACTGCCCCCTTCTTTAACTGTAAAAACCTAAAGCCTTCTGCGTCATTGGTGCTTCACTAAAAAACAAATTACTCTTATTTTACAAATTTATTATTTTCCAGTTCTTACAGCATTGAAAATGAAAATAAAAATAGCAGTGAAAAAAAATCTTGAACTGATGGATCTTTCAACAATTGATATCATTATATATCTAATATTCAATTTGATTTTGTTTATACTTTCCAAGACTGTTCAGGACTCATATGGTTTTGCCATTTTTTAACTCTGCCATTTTTGTAACTAATCGTGTTAGTTTGTTATGAAAACATTCCATGGCTTCTAGGCATTTCTATTTGAGCGGAAAACGGCACCTCAAACTTTGTGGAACATGCATTTTCTTGCATGAAACACCAAAATATAATAAAATGTCAAGTTTCGGAGTGTTCCACCACTCGCAAGCAAGTGCCATTGGTATTTTTGAATCCGCATGGTCAACTTAAGGGGTGGAGGGTAGGCTAATTCTCGTAGCGGCCCCATTCCGTCGTGGTATGGTTCACATTTTCAACACCTGGCGTCCGGACTATCATATAATCTACCAAGCATACAACTACCCCAAATCAATATCAATAAATAAATGAAACCTAAAACGAACAAAAATTAAAATAAATATTAGATTCAAACTCAAAACGAGCATAAATTAATGTAAGTAGGGTTCAAAAGCCCTATGCTTTCTAAAAGCCAGAATATAATTTGTACTTTACTAAAAAAAAAATTCAAAAGAGTTTACTGAAAAAAAATGTGCATTGTCAATTTAATATACATATGCTGATATTTATTCCCTAAAATCTTAATTAATTTTTCATTTATTAAAGTTACAAAAGTGAAAATATCTCAAAGAATTGTTTTCAGTAAAGCGCCAATGACGCAGTAGGTTTCAGGCTTCTGCAGTGAGACGATACCCAAACTCTTGTTTGTAGTTATTTTTATTCGATTCAAACTTGATTTGCATATTCAATTTAAGTTTCACTCGTTTTAAGATTTATTTATTCACTTAGATTAATGTATATTATATGTTTGTTCGCATTGATTGTTTATTTAATTTCTGCTCGTATTAAATTTCATCTTTAATTTAATGACAAAATATTTTTTTTTTCATTTTAACCTTGATTTTCATATTCAATCGATGCATTACTCGCTTTAAGATCTATTTATTCATTTATATTATTACTTGCTGTATGTTTTTGCTATGATTGTTTATCTAATTTCTGTTAGTTTTGGGTTTCATTTATTCTTTAATAGTAATTTCTGGTCGTTTTGAGTTTGAATTTTAACCGGTATTTGTATCTCCTGAGCTTAAGTTTAAAATGGCCTTCACTTTTCTTTGAAAAACTTATTTTTCGGAAAGTTTTTTTTAATTAATATGTTGTAACAAGGAAGTAACAAAATCAGTCTGCAATAGCTTCAGGGTGATATAAGAGAATATATGTTGTTCCTTCATGGACGTTTAATGTTCATTAATTGAAAAAAAATTCCAAAAAATAAGTTTTTCAAAGAAAAGTAAAGAACTTCATTAAATCAAAAATGAGAAAAAATAAAATCAAATAATATACCAAGCGTGAAACTACCACAAATCAGCACCGACAAATAAATGAAACCCAAAGCGAAAAGAAATTAACATGAGTGGGGCTCATTACTCCTATGCCTTCCCAAGGCCAGAAAATAATTTGCATTTTACTGAAAAAAATATAAATGTTTTTACTTTTATAACTTTACTTAATCCAATAAAATTAACATTATGATTAACAAATATCAGTACATGCATATTAAACTGACAATGCACATTCCATTTATATTTTTTTTTTAGTAAAATGCAAATTCTATTCTGTCTTTGGGAAGGTATAGGGGTTTTGAGCCCTACTCATGGTAATTTCTGCTCGTTTGGAGTTTGACTCGGTTATTTATTGTAATTTCTGTTCGTTTTGGGTTTCATTTATTTATCGATGCTGATGTGGTAGTTTCACGCTTGGTAGATTATTTGATTTTATTTTTGCTCATTTTTGGTTTAATGGGGTTCTATTCTTTTCTTTAAAAAACTTATTTTGTTGAGAAAGTGTTTTTAATTAATTTCTGTTCATTTTTTATTGACATAGTCTTTTCAGGGAAAAAGAAAATAATACTTTAAATCTTTTCTTTTTTTAAGACTTTATAGTTTGGCCTGCTATTTGTGTGCCGGAGAAGCAATTTTTAAGCAATTTTTAACAACATACACCCTTTTAAAAATCTGAACACAAATAGTAGTGTTTAATTTAGTTTCATACCTCCTCTAGTTGACCTGAAATTGTAAACTTGATACGATTCGCGAAAAAATCTGTTTACTTTCTTTGATAGATTGCATACACTTATTCCATTTTGATTTGGTTAAATTTTAAGAGCAGAAGTAGCCCCAAAAGTTTGAATATAATACCCTCAGTCGTTCTTGGGATGCTGCTGAGATGCCGTATTGAGAATTAGCATTAACACAGTGCAATTTTATTTAATCTTAACTTACAACCTTTGCCCTGGGGACTCTGGGGGATTCGTCATCCTTAAATACATAATTTCCAGAACTTTCAACTACGTTGAACGAAATGGCTATCTTTAAACTTTGATTGAATTTATTTAGGGAAATGGTGGGCGTGAGAGGGGGGTCAGTTACTCTCCACTCACTTTCGACTATTAAAAAGAACCATTTCAATTTCCAAACAAATTACCTTAATTAATTACCTTTATTCGCACTTCGGAGCAAATTAAGGTCCATACTGGATCTGTTGTGCTCCGGGGACCTTTTTGAATTTTTTACAACAACTTTCTATATAAACCTTATATGCCCCAGGGCATAATTTATAACCCTTGCACTGAGGACTCTGAGAGGTTTATCATCCTAAAAGACCTAATTTCCAGAACTTTCGACTACGTTGAACAAAATGGTTTTCTCAAAACTTGGTTTAGGTGTGTTTGGGCAAATTGTTGCCGTGAGAGGGGGTTAGTTGCCCTTCACTTACTCCTGACTATTAAAAGTGCATTAACCCTTTCAATTTTCAATTGAATGAGCCCTTTTTGATTTTTTTACAAAATCACTTTGTATAAAAACCTTACATACTCCCTGGGCATAACTTACAACCCTTGCCCTGAGGGTTGGGGGGAGGAGGAGTTGTCAACCTTAAAGACCTTAATTCCAATACTTTGAACTACGTTGAACAAAAGGTCTATATAAAAATTTTGATTGGATGTGTTGGGGGTAAAGGTGGGCGTGAGAGGGGGGTTGGGTGCCCTCCAAATTCTTTCGACTTTTAAAAAGGGCACTAGACCTGTAAATTTCCAATCAAATGCGCCCTTTTTCAAGTTTCCGCGACAAAGATTTCAATAAAAACCTTATATGCCCCCCGGGTATAACTTATAACCGTTGCCCTGAGGACTGTGGGGGGAGTGTCCAGTTCAAAGGTATAATTTCCTGAACTTTAAACTGTGTGGAACAAAAAGGCTATCTAAAAATTTTGATTGGATATGTTTGGGGAAATGGTGGGCGTAGTTGATTTCCAATCACTTCTGACTATTAAAAAGGGTACTAGCCCTTTCAATTTCCAATCGAATGAGCCCTTTTTGAAGTTTCTACAACAATACTGTCTATAAAAAAAACCTTATATGCCCCCAGGGCATAACTTATAACCCTTGCCTTGAGGGTTGTGGGGGAGTGTCCTCATCAAAAACATAATTTCTATCTGGAACATTCAACAACACTGAACAAAATGGCTATCTAAAATTTTTATTGGATGTATTTGGGGAAAAGGTGGTCGAGAGAGGGGGGTTAGTTGCCATCAAATCACTTTCGACTATTAAAAAGGGCACTCAGACTTTAAATTGTCAATCGAATGAGCCCTTTTTCAAGTTTCTACGACAAAGATTTCAATAAAAACTACTATGCCCCCAGGGTATAACTTATAACCCTTGCTCGAAAGACTGTGGGGGGAGTGTCCTGCTCAAAGGTATAATTTCCTGAACTTTAAACTGCGTGGAACAAAATGGCTATCTCAAAATGTTGATTGGATGTGTTTGGGGAAATGGTGGGCGTGGAAGGGGTGTTAGTTGCCTTCCAATTACTATCGACTATTAAAAAGGATACTAATCATTTGAATTTCTAACCGAATGAGCCTTCTTTGAAGTTTCTACGACAACGCGTTCTATAAAAACTTTATATGCCCCCAAGGCATAACTTACAAGCCTTGCCCTGAGGGATCTGGGGGAGTGTCCTCCTCAAAAACATAATTTCTATCTGGAATTCAACAACGCTGAACAAAATGGCTATCGATAAATTTTGATTGGATGTCTTTGGGTAAAAGGTGGGCGAGAGAGGGGGGGTAGTTGCCCTCAAATCACTATCGACTATTAAAAAGGGCACTAGAACTTTGAATTTCCAATCGAATGAGCCCTTTTTTAAGTTTCTACGACAAAGATTTCAATAAAAACTTATATGCCACCAGTTTATAACTTATAACCTTTGCTCGGAAGAATGTGGGGGGAGTGTCCTGCTCAAAAGTATAATTTCCTGAACTTTAAACTGCGTGGAACAAAATAGCTATCTCAAAATTTTGATTGAATGTGTTTGGGGAAATGGTGGGCGTGGAAGGGGTGTTAGTTGCCTTCCAATTACTTTCGACTATCATAAAGGGCACTAACCATTTAAATTTATAATCGAATGAGCCCTTTTTGAAGTTTCTACGACAACGCTTTCTATAAAAACCTTATATGCCCCCAGGGCATAACTTACAATCCTTGCCCTAAGGGCTCTGAGGGGGCTGTCATCCTCAAAAACCTAATTTACAGAACTTAAAGCTACATTGAATAAAATGGCTATCTCAAAATTTTTATTGCATGTATTTGGGGAAAAGGTTGGCGAGAGAGGGGTTTTAGTTGCCCTCCAATCACTTTCGACTATAAAAAGGGCACTAGCCCTTTGAATTTCTAATTGAATTAGCCCTTTTTCAAGTTTTTACGACAAAGATTTCAATAAGAACTTATATAACCCCAGGGTATAACTTACAACCCTTTCCCGGAAGACTCTGGGGGGAGTGTCCTGCTCAAAGGTATAATTTCCTGAACTTTAAACTGCGTGGAAAAAAAATGGCTATCAATTTGATTTGGTATGTTTGGGGAAATGGCGGGCGTGGAAGGGATGTTAGTTGCCTTCCAATCACTTCGACTATTAAAAAGGGCACTAGCCATTTCAATTTCCAATCGAATGAGCCCTTTTTGAAGTTTCTACAACAATACGGTCTATAAAAACCTTTATATGCCCCCAGGGCATAACTCACAACCCTTGCCCTGAGGGCTGTGGGGGAGTGTCCTCCTCAAAAACATAATTTCTATCTGGAAATCAACAACGCTGAACAAAATAGCTATCTAAAATTTTGATTGGATGTCTTTGGGGGAAAGGTGGTCAAGAGAGGGGGGTTAGTTGCCCTCAAATCACTTTCGACTATTAAAAAGGGCACTCAGACTTTGAATTTTCAATCAAATGAGCCCTTTTTCAAGTTTCTACGACAAAGATTTCAATAAAAATGCCCCCAGGGGTATAACTTATAACCCTTGCTCGAAAGACTGTGGTGGGAGTGTCCTGCTCAAAGGTATAATTTCCTGAACTTTAAACTGCGTGGAACAAAATGGCTATCTCAAAATGTTGATTGGATGTGTTTGGGGAAATGGTGGGCGTGGAAGGGGTGTTAGTTGCCTTCCAATTACTTTCGACTATTAAAAAGGGCTCTAGTCATTTCAATTTCCAATCGAATGAGCCCTTTTTGAAGTTTCTACGACAACAAGGTCTATAAAACCTTATATGCCCCCAGGGCATAACTCACAACCCTTGCCCTGAGGGATCTGGGGGAGTGTCCTCCTCAAAAACATAATTTCTATCTGGAATTCAACAACGCTGAACAAAATGGCTATCTAAAATTTTTGATTGGATGTCTTTGGGTAAAAGGTGGGCGAGAGAGGGGGGTTAGTTGCCCTCAAATCACTATCGACTATTAAAAAGGGCACTAGAACTTTGAATTTCCAATCGAATGAGCCCTTTTTCAAGTTTCTACGACATAGATTTCAATAAAAATTTATATGCCCCCAGTTTATAACTTATAACCTTTGCTCGGAAGAATGTGGGGGAAGTGTCTTGCTCAAAGGTGTAATTTCCTAGACTTTAAACTGCGCGGAACAAAATAGCTATCTCAAAATTTTGATTGGATGTGTTTGGGGAAGGGTGTTAGTTGCCTTCCAATTACTTTTGACTATTAAAAAGGGCTCTAGCCATTTCAATTTATAAGCGACTGAGCCCTTTTTGAAGTTTCTACAACAACGCGTTCTATAAAAACCTTATATACCCCCAGGGAATAACTTACAATCCTTGCCCAGAGGGCTGCGAGGGGGTTGTCATCCTCAAAAACCAAATTTACAGAACTTAAAGCTACATTGAATAAAATGGTTGTCTCAAAATTTTTATTGCATGTGTTTGGGGAAAAGGTGGGCGTGATAGGGGTTTAGTTGCCCTCCAATCACTTTCGACTATAAAAAGGGCAAATGCTCTTCGAATTTTCAATCGAATGAGCCTTTTTTGAAGTTTCTACGACAACGTCTTCTATAAAAACCTTATATGTCCCCAGGGAATAACTTACAACCCTTGCCCTGAAGGCTGTGGGGGAGTGTCCTCCTCAGAAACATAATTTCTATCTGGAAATAAACTACACTGAACAAAATGGCTATCTCAAAATTTTGTTTGGATGTGTTTCGGGAAATGGTGGGCGGGGAAGGGGTGTTAGTTGCCTTTCAATCACTTTCGACTATTAAAAAGGGCATAAGCCACTGCAATTTCCAATTTAATGAGCCCTTTTCGAAGTTTCTACGACAACTTCTTCGATACGAAGTACCCTGCTCTAAAGGAAAAAAATAATAAATAATACTTTGTGCTAACATCGTTTTTTTACGCCCTCAAGGCATAACTTAAAACCCTTGCCCCGAGGGTTGTGGGGGAGTTTCCTCCTCAAAAACATTTTTTCTATCTGGAAATCAACTACGCTGAACAAAATGGCTATCTCAAAATTTTTATTGGATGTGTTTGGGGGAATGATGGGCAAGGGGGGGGGGGGGCTAGTTGCCCTCCAATCCCTTTCGACTATTAAAAACGACACTATCTCTCTAATTTCCAATCAAATAAGCCCTTTTCGAAGTTTCTACGATAACTCCTTTGATACGAAGTGCCAGGGTATGGAGAAAAAAAAAATAATACATTGTGCCAACATCGTTCTTTAATTAGGCAGAACGATCGCGCTGCCTATGATTCTCTTGTAGAGTGAGAAACTCTGCGCGCTTTATAAATAGCTGTAAAATAAACTTTTTGGCTCCCAATTGCTTCCAGTTCATGAATGTATGTATTTCTGCAAAAACTTCCTTGTTTAAATGACTGGTTATTACGAAAAACTAAATCATTCTTTGGCTATTCTAGGCTGTGTTGCCACTTCATTCACATTTTGCGGAATAATACTGCAATTTCGAGATAAATGCCGCACTTTTTTCTAATTATACGGCATACCGCAATTATACCGCAAAATGACTTTGCTCAGAGTGTTTATACCGCGAAATGACTTATCACTGAATATATACTAAGTAATGTCATCGTACTGGAAAAGGGACAAATGTTTGCTCTCTTCTTCTAATGATGTATGGATGGATAGGTTACTGCGGAACTGGCGAGAATTTAAACTAGTAATTAACGTGCTTCCAAGAGCAAATATTTCATTTAGAACTTAATTCTGTATTCAAATGTAGGCTAACACTCATTTTCTGTAGAACATACATTCCAAAGTTTAGAAAATTATCTGTTGTTAAATTTCTAACTGATTTCTTATTGCATATTATTCATTCAAATCAAATGTGAATGCAAAGTTGCAGAGTTGCTGTCCAGAGGAAGCAAATTATAAAACCCTTATTCCTTCTTGTAGCCTAAGCTGTTTCATGGTTCAATTGGGCAGCCCATCTATAACCTTTATTGTCAAGGGTTAATTAAAATACATGGATTGCTTCGTCTTCTCAGACTCTGCCACTTGTTCATCACTTTTTCCAAAAACGAAAAGGAGACCACTATTGATGCAAGGCTTGTCTCATTTCTTGTTGAACATGATGTACCCTATTCGGTCACTGGCAACTTACTGAAGTTCGTGAAAAGTATGCCATGGCTAGATTTGCTCAACCCTACTAATATCCTTGCCAATATTGAATGTCTTTGCTGAGCGTTTTTTTATTTTTAGGGGCAGTCAAAACTGACATGCAAAATCATTTTAGTTCAATAAAACGTCAGCAGATTCATTTGCTAAGTCTTTCGTTGACATTAAAATTGGAATGTGGTCTGAACCGTCAGCTAAAAGGCAGGTCAAGCCATGAAAAGGGGGAGTTGGGACTGGGACTTGTTAAACGTGTACTTCAAGTGAACGATAAAGCAACCTCAAGTGAAAGCACTGCTGTGAATCCGAATGTTTTGCATAGTAGGTCTTGATAAGCATGACCACGCTGTCTGATACCGAGTGAAATATGTCTGCCTATGCAAATGATTGCTTTTAACGATTTAGAATCTTCAATATGATAATTGTCATTAAAATCTAGTCGTGTTCCTAATAACACTCTTTTGCTAGCCATTTCGTTTTCTTTATGTCTCTCTCTTTTTTAAGACAATGCAACATCTCTGGGTCATTATACATTATTTATCCCATAAAGGCTGCAAGAGTTATTTTTGGTATAGAAAAATTGCCTTAAGGTATCCACAAACCCAGTAAGTGCAGATGAAGCTAGATGCAATCTTTTCAAGCCTAGTTCTCATGTCTCCAAATAGCTTCAACATTTGATTTTGATCAGTTATTTTAACTAGGGTTTGTTCCGGTGATGAAGTCAAGCTTCGGTAAAGAAAGAGGGGGGGGGGGTCGAGAATGAAAGTTTCAAGCATTTATATCTTTGGCACTTATGAAGACAAGAGTGCCACAACCTTATTTGCTTTGGGGCGAGAGAAGGAGTAAAAATATGCTGATAAATCAAAAACCGAACCATGCCGAGGATTTTTTTAAGCAAGTAAATAATATGCTCTCTCGTAAAGTTGAAAGTAGTAGTAAAGCGTCACTACAAATTGTATTATTCTTTACGTTATTTTTTTAAATATATTTTAAGGAAGTAAGTTGTGTAAAAACCAATTTTGTAGAACATAGCGTCTAAACTTAAAAGAGGAAAAAAATGAGCATCTGTTTCGAGAATGTCGTTTTGCATATTTGCTGAGCCAGTATAAACTTTGAAATCTAGCATTCTCGTCTCTTGGGGTGCGTCAAACTTTCTACTTAACAAAAATGTGGCGGAAGACTGGAATTGTAGAGTGGCCCATTTGTCTCATTTTTTGTTTTAAAAGCCGGTATATTAGAGGATCCAATAATGGAAAGATGGGAAAAAACGACAGTATACACAGTATTTCTGGAGAAAGCGCCGAAAATGAAACAAATATTGACATGTAAAGTTTTAATCTAGTTTTAAACATAAAAGAGTAGATTATCCTACTTCCAATTTTCTAGAGAACGGATGGTCTGGACGAGCTATTAGCTATGAAGAACGGGTGAGAGTGCCAGAAAGTGGGAAAGAGTGGGGACTATTTTTCCATTTTATATATGGGGTGGGATGTCTCTTTTCAGTTTTATTTTACCTTTTCTTGTTCAAAGTCCATGGAAAAATCTACCACTTTAAAAAAATAGTAAAGAATAGTATCCGTTGGCTAGAAAAGTAGCGAAGTATTAATTGCTTTTAAAAAATAAGTTTTTTCTTGAAACTAGTGGCGACGTATTTGCGTTACGGGTATCAAAATATACCATAAATTATACCATGTTTTGGTAGAAAGGATACTGCAAAAACCCCGCTTTTTTCGTCGAGCGGCACCGCTTTTTAGTATTAGTCAAGCGGCAACACTAATTCTAAGACCAATACGCAATTGTATCTAGATGGCTCTCTAGAGATGTAAGCATAGAAGATTTGTCTGCATAGATAAAAGCAACATTTTATGGATAGGCAACTAAATACTTTTATAGGTCCATTTCAGTTATGTCTATTTCAGATCTTTGGAGGACAGCAAGTAGAACTGGAAGGGTAAATCTATGCTAGAAGCTTAAAAACTACTTGTAGACTATGGCTTAAGTTGTGTTATAAGATTAGTCCTTAGTTTAATGAGAGTAAAAGTGAAATGCTTGTGTTTAACCCACAAAATTTCCTGGGTAAAATTCTACTTTAGTTACTTTTGGCTATCTTGGAAAGGGGTTGGGTTAGGAAAATGAAACTTACAGAGATGGATCTACTTGCTAAGGTATGTCCCGGGAAGGTACTTTGAAGTACCTACCTCCACTCCTCCCCCCCTCTATATAGGCCTAATAGTAAATTACTGCACATTACTAGTTGTTTTAGCTCACATTTCATCCTATATTACTATCATACTTATAAATCACTGCTTACCTTACACAACTTCAGCTTTTAACCTTGTTCATTAAAATATATTCCAAAAATTCTATTTTCATTGTAAGCCATTTAATTTTCTACCCATGCTGACTTTGGTCATGGTATAATGAAACCGGGTTTGTTGTGATGTCACAACTTTGCATATCATAACCCCTTACCCTTAAGGGTAGCATCCTGGTGCCAAACAACTCTGTGTTGATAGAAATTTAAACTTTATTAATTAGGGAAAAAATTTGACAAGAGATAGACAAGTAAAAATAACCAAATCGTTTTTAAAGGACAAATTATGTCATGGGAAGATGAGACATAGAGCGCTACAAATATCAGAATTGACTTTAGAGGACAATTTATGTCATGGGAAGATGTTTTTGAAATCCCCCTTCCCCCCAAACTCAAAATTTTCCAAAATTTTACTTTTCAAATAACATTAAAAATTTCATTTCAAATAATATTTTCTCCACAATTGTGTTTTAGCTGTTTAGGTAAAATCAAATTTCATCAAGTTTAGACTAGAGCTAACCCATTTTGCAATAAATCATAAAATAAAAGGCAATGCAGAAATATATTCTAGTATTAGGGCTATATATGGGACCATTACAGGGGTAAGTGTATGTCAGAATTACAAATATGATATTTGACAAGAGCATAAAAGGAACTTAATGGTACTAGTGTTATGTTTGCTTCCTTCTGAGAAACTCTTAATCTGGAGTGGTAACCTGAACTTTTACAATCTTTGTGTTATTATCTTAAATTGCATTGTCCAGCAAAATAAGGAATAATCCTGTAAAGTCACTTGTCAGTTATGAGAGGTAGCCATTGACTCAATTGCATCCCACTCTGTCTTCCATGGTTTAATGGACACACTCTTGTCAATGGCAATCTTAAAGGCATCAATAGAGAGAACAGTGACAGCCATGTCAAGAAGATTGTTCTAATATACAATCACTCTATTGGAGAAGAAGTGGCTACAGACTCTGGTATATGCACTCTTCTGGGACAATTTCTTACTATGCCCACTGTTGTAAAAGTGAAATCTTTAGAAATTGATCCACTGATTAAATGAGGCACATAGAAATGAGCTCATGATTTATTGTAAAATACATAGCTGTTTTGACAATTTACCTTTGATGAATTCTGATTATATGGTTGCAAAGCTTTGTAAGTTCACTTCTGAAATTTAAGAAAAAAGCCCTGACATGGCTTGAAACTATGCAATGAAAAAGAGACTGATAACCCATAATCAAGATTAAATATCTTTTGTCAAATCTTACATATGGTACCTGTCATTTATGCAATCTTCTAAGCCCTGAAAATTAAGGAATGGTAGAGCTGTAGTCTGATAATACCTTCTGGCCCTAAATTTGAGTATACATCAAGCCCTTTCATTTGCCTTACTCAGCTACTTTCCTAGATAACAAGAAGCCTTTCAACTCCAACTTTACTGCAAATAGGAGTATATATACAAACCTAAGAGCCTTATATAGCATACATATGGATAGCCTAGGCTTACAGCAGGAACACCAGTTTCCAGAACACTAAGACTTGTCAACTTTTTTACACCACTTAATTACCTTACCTTTTATCTGACCTTGGAAATCTTAATGTTGCTGCAAATGTCAATTATCAGGCTTTTCCTACTTTGAAAATGTTGCCAGCTTTATTTTTATCATTTTGCAGAACTGACTAAGTCCTTAAATATTGGCTCTGTTTATTTTTTTTGATGATCTACTCAATTCACAGATCAAGCTTCTACTCTATAAAAATGCTTGTTCTGGCAAATATTCACAATATGCAGCTAAGACAATAAGAAGGCTAAGAAATTTTGTTTTGATCATTTCCTTCTTTGTTTTTATATTTACCCCCCCCCCCCCCAAAAAAAAACAACAAAAAAAAAACAACTTAATCATTTGACATAAGTGGTTCAAATTTAAGACCGTTTGTTTAGTTTCTAAAACTACCACTGCTACTAACAACTCACCACATCACCAAGCCACCTGAGACCATGCACAATTACCTACACTCCTCCTCCATCCCAGTATATCCAAAACCTCCCTCTTTATGCCCTCCCAGGAAGTTCTGATTTCCCTGAAATCTTTCCTTATGGCATGCTTCAACCCTGACCAAGGACAACCTGCTTTTGATGGCCCTTGATGGCTGGCCAAAACAGAAAATCTTTGGAAGTCTGTCATCCTTCATCTGTAGAATATGTCCTAGTCATATCAACCTTTCTCTTATTATATTCCTAGAAAACAGGATTAAACCACATTTTTCATACCACCTACTGTTTGATATATGGACAGTTAGTTGGCCACCCAAAAGAATCCTTAGGCAATTTCTCTGGAAAATATCTAGCAAATTTTCCTCAGTTTTCTGGAGCACCCATGCTTAAGAACTGTTCTTTATCACTGTCATTACTGCAGCTTCCAATATTCTAATCTTGGTTTGCAGCCTTGTCTTCCTATTCTTCCAAACTTTTTCAACTGTGAAGAAACTTTCTGGACCCTGTCTATTCTACTTTTTAAATCTTTATGGTACCCACAGTCTTTGCTAATAATACTATCTAGGTAAGTGAAGCTGTCAACTTGATCAATCTTTTTGTTGCCCTATGTCACATTTTTATCTATATTTATTCCTAGCTTTGGCGACTTAGTCTTCTCAACATTAATTTTTAAACCTATGCTTGCACCCTGAAGTTTCAAAACCTCTAATAGTTCATTCATTATGCTAACACTTTCATCTAGGATGTTTAAATCATCTACATAATCTAAGTCCAGGAAACTTTTACTTCCCCAATTGATTCTATGTTCTCCTGTTGTATTTGCTGTGCTCCTTAAGACAAAGTCCATCACAATAATCCATATGAATGGGGATAGAACTTAACACTGCCCAACTCCTGATTAATATGAAACAGCTACTAACCTCATATCCTACCTCAACTGCAGCAGCATTATTCTTGTACACAATAGCACTGCCTAAGTAAATAGTGATGCATGCACAATGTTTTATTATTATTATTTTTCTTTAGACCAGGGCACTTGGTATAGGAGGAGCTGTCATAGAAACTTTGGGGTTTATGCGATTGGAAATTGAAAGTTGTAGTGCCCTTTTTAATAGTCTAAAGTGACTGGAGGGCAACTAGCCCCCCCATGACCATCATTTCCCCAAACATATCCAATAAAATTTTGATATAGCCCTTTTGTTCAAAGTAGTTGAAAGGTCCAGTAATTATGTATTTTAGGATGACCCCCCCCACCGCCCTCCGGGCAAGGTCTATAAGTTATAATAGTTGTCCATTGTTAACATATGAGGTTCTTATGGAATGGATGGTTGATAAACTTGGAGAGGGTTCATTGGATTGTAAATAAGAAGTTCTAGTGGCATTTTAAAGAGTCAAAAGTGATTGAAGGGCAACTAGCCCCCCTCCAAATGCAATCTTTTGTTTTGACTAGCCCCCCCCTCCTGCGTCCTCATTTCTCCAGATGCATTCAATAAAAATTCTGAGATAGCCATTTTATCCAAAATAGTCTAAAGATTCTAAAGGACAGGTCCAAAATGGTCTAAAAAACAACCCCTCAGAACCTGGGGGCAAGGGTTGTAAGTTAAGCCCTGGGATCATATAAGGTTTTATGAAAGGAGGATCATACAAGTTTTGGAGGAGGCTCATTTAATTGGAAATTGAAAGTTAGAGTTCCATTTTAAGAGTCAAAAGTGATAGAGGACAACTAGGCCCCAAAGCCTCTTTTCTCCAAGCACATCTGATTGAAATTGTGAGATAGCCATTTTGTTCAAAATTTTCTGAAGGACATATAACAATGCCTTCAGGGTTGATGCAAACCCACCAGAGCCCTGGGGCAAGGGTGTTAAGTTATGCCCTGGGAGCATATAAGATTTTCATGGAATGGGTGGTTGTATAAACTTCCCATGGAGGCTCATTTGACTGGAAATTGGAATTGTAGCACCCTTTTTAAGAGTCAATAATAATTTGAGGGCAACCAGCCCCCACATCCATGCCCATTATTTTGCACATCCAATCAATATTTGAAATAATCAATTCTCTTCATCATTGTTGAAATATCTGGCAATTATGCCTTTGGTAGGGGCTGCTACAGTCACTGAAATCACTTTGTCCTTTCTTCAAAATTGTCAATGAAGTCACTTTTTTTGCTGTTTCAAAATTCGATTTAGTTAGTTCTTATTTCAGTGAGCTAGAAAGGTAATGTAAAAACATATTGGACAACAAGCTGCTACCTGTTGGAAATTAGGAATGGTAATATGACGATAGGAGTATGAAAATAAGAAGTAATTTGAAATTCCAAAGCAACATCTTTAAATGTTTACAGATTAAGTTTCCATAAGTTATGCATTTATTTTTCATCACAAGCTTTTGATCATTTCATTAACCCATATCAGTTGTACTGGCGGATCCAAAGGGGGTGGGGATGACCCCTCTCCCTCTTGTTAAGCCTTGCACCCTTCAAATCAATCACAACAAACCCTTAAAGTTAAATCTCAACTCGTATATTCTCATCATACACTATTAGGTTTTTCGTTGAAATGTCCCCACTTTGCCAAGTCATAAGTCCTATTTGTTTTTCCTCCATTTGATTTAATATATTCAATAAAATGAAATCAATATAAAAACCGTCATCATGTTAAGTAAATAAACTTATATGAGTCCTAAAATCATATGGTAAAACTATAGGATTAAATTATATGGTTCCAAACCAGTCACAATTTTGTCTTCCCTTGCCCCAATTAAGCGTCTCAGAGCTAAAAGTCCTTGCTTAGAAGGAGGGGAAGGGCCCTCTGTCAAATTTAGAAAGAATTCTATAAGTCTGGACTACCCAAGAAGAGAGTAAAAAGAAGAGAATGACAAATCTTTAACAATAAGCTCAGAAAGTAGCCTCTGCAGCATAATAAAATGTTCATTTTCTTTTTAAGATTGTTTGCTTTTCTGAAATGTGGATTGTAAAAGTAAACTTAGTAAAAAAAAAAAAAATACACTTCACAACATAAAACAAATAAAATTATGTTTTTAAACCTTTTATTGACCCCAAAATCCTTCATTCGTAAAATGGACAAAAAGATACACTACGTTGTAGAAAATTTTTAATTTTTTGCCATTACACCCCCTCCATAATTTTGCCCTCCAGATATGTCAGTTTTCAGTTGGTGAAAATTGGGAAACTGGCTTTTAAGAAAGAGTTTTATGGACAAAGAGATTTTTTTTTGTAGTGTAGAATAAATTGTATACTTATTTTAAAGGTGACCTCTGAGAAGGCAGGGGGAGGGGGCTTTAAACCCAGATTTCCAGGCTCTTATCCATGGATGATCAGTTGTACTATTTTTTAATCAGACCGATTTTCAAGGGATTTCAGGCTCTTTTTCGAAAATACCTAAAGCTTATTTTCTAAATTCCTAAATACTGTTTCTTTAGAATGTGGCTAACAGTTACCACTCTTGGATCGGATTCTATTCTGAATAATGTTAGATTTTATTCAGGGAAAAGAATTTGTTTAAGCACATTTTTACTCTTGGTTGTTATGGGCCCTGGATTTGCCCTTTATCAGGTAACCATGATGTGTGAGGTTTTACTACAGTAATACAACCTTGTTATTTTTGTTACTTTCCTATTTGCTTCTTATAATGAATCATAAGAAAAAACAAATTAATGAAATATAAGGATTTTATTCTCCTCATCTACAGCCAACTGGAGGACTCTTGGAAGCAAAATATAAGGCAAAAGTAGTGACTAGGACCTGTACAGTCCCTGTGCCTCTGTTCTGAACAGTCACTTTTCCTTAATGGAAAAGGCACTAAATTCACTTTTCTTGCGCATGTTGTTGCGGCTGACCCCTGCTTTGGGGATGTTAACCCCCTCCCCTCAGCCTTCAGGGCAAGGGCTATAAATTAAGCAATTTGTTATTCATTACGTGTATTATCTGTTATTGAGAGATAATACAATGCTTATTTGACCTTTACTTTCCAAAAAGACAAAGGGCATTCAGTTGAGACTTTCAGAGAATGTTGAGGGAAGTATTGAACTATACTCAAAACACCATATACACCATATATGGTACACCAAAATATGTATATGGTACACCATATACACCAAAACACCATATATGGTTTGTCAAAAGGGCTGTAACTCAGGAATGACTGAGTATATTAATTTGGAACTTTCAGGAAATGATAAGTGAGATGATCAAAAAGGCAATATTTGCATGTTATCACTCCAACTATAACTACCACTGCTACTACTACTGCCCTACTACTACCACACTGCTCCTTTTACAATACTGAGGAGAAATTTGAACTAAATCAAAAGATACTATGTGCATGCACATTGTCAAAAGATCATATCTCAAGAATGAATTTGGGTATTAAGTTTTCACTTTCGGAGAATGCTTAAAGGGGAAGATTAGTTGACCAAAAGGCAATATGTGCATCCTACTACTAATATCACTACCACCACGACCACTGCTACATTTACCACTACTACTACTTCAACTACTACTTCTGTAACAACTACTTGTAAGGCTAGGAGCATTGAGATGAAAACTTCATGAAGTACATGAAGATATAGGTTATCAAAATGACATATCAACAAAGTTGCCAAAAAGGCATATCAGCAATGTCTTAGAGACAGTTTGGTGTGCAAAAGTGAAACTTCAGGACTTGTTTTGGGGGATGTTAACCAAAAGACAATATTTGCATCCTATAGCTACTGCTTTTACTCATACTACTACTACTGCTATTATTATTACTGCTGCCACTAAAGCTAAGGCTACTAATATTGATTTTACTGCTACTACCATTACTGATGGCACTACTGCTACAAAAGCTAAGGGTATTAAGGTGAAAATTCGGGGGGTATTGAAACTGTATTGAACTAAATTGGAACAGACTATTTTGTTACACAGGTTGTCAAGAGGATGTAGCAGCAATGCTTCACGGACGGTTTATTGTATTAAATTAATACTTTCAGCGTGTGTTGAAGGGGATGTTAAAGAAACCAAAGGTGCTATGCACATACTGCTACTAATGCTACAACTGTTACTACTAAGAATTTAAGGATATTAAGGTGAAGCTTTCAATGAATATTTAGGTGGATGTGAACTAAATCAAAATGGACTATGAGTATGTAGATTTTTAAAAAGGTGACAAAGCAGTATCTCCAGAATGGCTTATATTATTAAGTTGGACCTTTAAGGGTAAGTTGTGGCGGATTTTGAACTAGTCAAAAGGTACTATGTATATACTATTATTACTACCACTACTGAAAAAAAATAAATGACCGTGGATTGTCAGTTTACTATACATATACTGATGTTTAAGGTCTTAATAATTTTTATTTATCAAAGTCCAAAAAGTAAAAATATTTTTTATGTATTTTGTATTCAGTAAAGTGCAAATTATGTTCTGGTCTTGAGAAGGCATGGGGGGTGTCAATCTATTAATTACTGCTTGTTCTGAGTTTGACTTGGTTATTTATTGTAATTTCTGTTCGTTTTGGTTTCATTTATTTATTGATTGTGATTTGTGGTAGTTTTACACTTGGAAGATTATTTGACGTTAGTTCTGCTCATTTGTGGTTTAATGGAGCTCTTTACTTTTCTTTGAAAAACTTCTTTTGTTGATTTTTTTTTTTAATTAATAGCCTACCGTACAAGGATAAGACCTTTGCTAAAACTTTTCTATCTGCTGAATCAAGCACTTGCCCATAATCTATAAAACTGAGGACTACAGGTATTTCTCCTCTCCAAGAATTATTCACGACAAGTACAGTACAGTTTATATTTCCTACAACGAAAAATAGCAGTCATGTTTTATAATTAGACCTTAGAAAAGTAAATAAAAGTTAAAGAGTTAATAAAAAAGCTATTTTTTAATGAGTTAAATACAGAAATTCAAAATTAAAGTTCAGAGAAATTACCCAAGGTAAACAGCAGGATGCAATCCCAAAATTTTTCTACTATATTACAACAAATTGTGTACTCTACAGAAAACACAGAAAATATATAAGGTTTGCATTCAGACCTTCAAGATTTACAGTCAACAAGAGTATTATATCCACAGTAGTGGTAATAAAAAACTACAGCGGGGAGAATACGAAAAACAAACCATAAAAAACAATAGAAGCCGCTGCGAGATTCCAAATATAACAATTTCAAGAGAATATAATTACTAAAACTAAGTCAATGATTTCCAGTGTGGGGCGCAGACCCCATCAGTAGGGCATGGCAATATTTTGGTGGGTCATGGGCAGGAAGTGCAGCCTTCAGGGGACTATAATTTAGAGCCTTAATTTGAAAAAAAAAATCATGGGAATTACATCAGATTTTACATCTTAAAACGACAAAGATATATGATAGTATTACAATGACGTCATACATTGTATAAAAGGTGTTTTATTCAGACGTTTTTTTCATTACATAAAATATGCCTGGAGGATGATCCCAAAAAATTCATTTGATTATCACGTAAAATTTTAATTATCAAAGTTTATATATCACGACGGTGGCACCAGGATTTTATAAATGCTTTGGTGGGGCTTAAAGCTAAGGATGGATTAAAGTGAATATGATAATGGAAATGAATGGAAATCAAATACAAAAAAATTTTTGAAAGTAGAAAACCACAGTAGAACTTAGATAATCAGTAATTAATCTACATAATAAGGGGGTTGATACTTCCCAACATCTCACTCTACGTTACAGGTACTATTATTTCTCATTGCTTCACGATTGAATCCTCTCACTTAGGAGTAATGTAATAAAATTTTGGAAATAAAGTGCGTCTTAGTTAGCCCGTTAGCCGATGTTAGCTATATTATTGGCCGGTGGATTGAATGCTATTGACCTTATCAGAATGGCGAAGATTTTACATCTTAAAACGAAACAATAGTAAAAGTTTTATCATGATTAGCCAGTATTGTCTCAGAAATTATTTACCGATTTTACATCTATTTTTTCAACCAAAAAAAAAAAAAACTTTATAAAGAAGGTATTTTAGGAATGTCAGGGCTAGTTGAAACTCATTTTAATTTGAAAGGATTATATTGTAGTGATGAGGACAAAAAGGAGTGAAAGATAATGTGAAGCCTATAGTAGACGAGTAAATTCAAAATCATTTTGAGGAGAATTTAAAATTTTTGCGTGCGCCATTGAATAGTGGATTTTGCATTATAGTTTACTCTCAGTAATCTCAGAAAATAATTCGGCACTAGAAGTTTTTGGTGGCGTGCTGCCGCTGACCATACCGGCGGCGTGCCGTCGATTTTCGGCCTGGCTTTGGAGACAACTAGTGCCTAATGACCTCTATCCAATGATGAAGAAGAGGAATAAGTTTTGCTAGTTCTGTGGAATGGCTGAAAGGGGATTTTCGGATATCTAGAAGCAAAAGGTCTGTCTCAACATCATTAGATTTGTACTTGAATATTGCTCTTGTAATTTTTTAGCTGCAAGACCAGGGAAACAAGAAGAGAAAAAAAAAATTCCTAACTTGTAGCCCATAACCCCCAAATGAAAGAAGAAGATAGATTATGAATCTGGGGAATGTACCCAATTTGAGATTTATCAATTCCAGTACTTTGCACAAATGCACTGCTTAAAAGACATACAACCTAATTATAAACATATATTCAGGCTTATTTTATTGAAATAAGATTAGGCATGTACATGTAACCTGTTGCATGGATGTCTCTTCAACTCTGGCTCCAGAAGGTCATCAGATCCTCAATTTTAGAATACTCTGTGTAGGAAACATTTTGCTTCTCAACCAAGTCTTCTTTCAGGCCAATTCTGTTTAATACTCATGAATATAATAAAACAAATTACATTTTTGAGTGTTGAATTAGTTAATGTGTTTAAGCTGTTATACTTAATATTATCATCATAACCACATGAAAGTGAGAGCTTCTCCCCACAAAATATGTCTTAATGACCTCAACCTACAAAAAAGTTCAAGAGTCTTAAAAATATAGTTTTCTTGGTACCCCCACCCCCTCCATGGAAAGACTTCTCTATAGAACAAAAATTTATGAACATAGCAAAGACCATTATTGACAATGCTTTACATGTATTTGGCATAAAAATGTGAGAATTGAAATTGGCAGCTGTATGGCTGTTATTCATACTATGTGGGCAACACTATTAATGCCAATATTAATCCCTTGCATCCATGAAACGTACCAGCTAAATCCTATTGGATTGAGCTTAGTTCCTTGATACATACTGCTCATAACGCATTCTAAGGTACCATACTGAATGTGTGACTGAATCAGCTTGGTTGTTACTACTCTTTTTTTCATTATATTAGTGAAAATATCGAAATTCATGAGAAAGTTACTTTTTCCTACATCATTGTTATTGAATGCATTGATTTTTTTTTCAGAAAAGTCAAGAAGCTCATTTGGGGAATTTCCTGCACGAATTTTTGGTGGCATCTTCTTCACATGCTGCAATCCCTAAGTAAGTATATTATTATTTTCTATAGATACATGGTGTCCATAAAGTCTTTTTACATAGAAATTTTTTTTTTCAAAGGCTGTCAATGAGATGTTTTCATCATATTTGTTTTAATTTAATAATGATCTGTCAAATATTTTATCAGTGGACAATGTCCTCTAAAGGAACTTACTGTTGTATACTTACAAAATCCAGCTGTTGCAGGTGCTTGACCCAAATGACAGATTCAAACAACAAGAATATGTACTGAATATGTTGGAACGGGTTGTTGAGGACGAAGCATTTTTCGAGCGAGTTAATTTTAGTGATGAGGCTACTTCTCTTGCCTCAGGGAAATTAAACAGACACAGTGGAAGAACTTGGGGATCAGAACACAGCCATTTGAAGATGAGCTTCACATTCATAGTCTATAAGTAAATCTTTAGTGTGGAATCATGTGTAATTGAATCGTTGGCTGCTTTTCCTTCAACATGGGAGCAATGGTAGCTTTGGCCTTGCAACCGAATATGTGGCACTAAAACTAATTGACTTACGACCAACCATCGTTCTGCAGCAAGATGGTGCACTACTACCTCAGTGGATGCATGTTCGTCAGTTCCTCAGTCAAACATTCCCAAAACGATAGATTGGAAGGGATGCGATAGGTTGGAACTCCATGGCAACCGTATCCACCAGATGTTAGTCCTTTCAAATTCATATTGTGTATCATTAAAGATTCATGACATTTCTTATTTAAGCTAAGGATTCGTAATGCCATTGCCACCACATGAAGTATCCTATTGCCAACGTGGCAGGAAATCGATACCATCTTGATGTGTTTTGTACTACTTAAAATGCCCATATAGATATCTGCTGAGTACAATTGAAATAATTTTAATGCACGAAGTTAAAAATAAATCTAGTTAAAAATATTTTCACATTTGCGTTTGTAATAAACTGTTTTAATGGCTCATAAAAATTAATGGATATTCTTTTAAACAGATATAGGTATTACCTAGTGACTAGCTTTGTCATTTTATTGTTATACAGATATTGTTTGCTCACACTTGGTATTGTTGTTCAACTTATAGAAGGCCAAGTGTTTATTAAAGCAGCTCTATGCGCATTCATGGGGCTAGATAGGGGAGTCTATTAGATTATTCCAATGCATACATGCTGAGGAGGGGCGGGTCCTCTTTGATTGATCCAACTGACGTATCTACAGAAAATTTTATGGTCCATTTTGTATTTATTTTGTGTGTGTCTTCATCCCCACTCCCGGGAAAATCTTCCAATAATATCATTACAAGTGTGACGTGTGTATTTATGGTCTAAAGACTCATTACCCCCTTCTGTGAGACATATGGGACACAACGGCGAATATTCACGATTTGGCCTTTTCAGATCATAATTTTGGAAAAAGTTGTTTGTGTGTTTGAGCATAATCTAAAAGTTTTCAATATAATCTAAAGCTTAAGCATAGAGCTGCACAGAGAAAAAGTCTGAACGCTAAAGGGATGCCAAATCTTATGCAAAATTTAAGTGATTTAGTTTCAGACCAGAAAAACGAACAAGAGAAAAAAGAGAGTATAGCTTTCAAACAGTTCGTGGTAACGAACTGTAAGTAAGGAGCGACCCGGCTCAATGGTAACCGAAACTCTAGAAAACGGGTTTTTGATACCAATAGATATATCAAAAGAATCAGATTTCAATGCTGATTTCAAATATATAACTTTCATCAAGTTTAGAGCTACCCATCAAAAGTTACGCGCCTGAGAAAATTTGGCTGATTTTCAAAAAAAGGGGGAAAGACCCCCTAAAAGTTATAGAACCTTAATGAAAATTACACCATCATATTCAGCGTATCAGAGAACCCTACTGTAGAGGTTTCAAGCTCCTATCTACAAAAATGTGGATTTTTGCATTTTTTGCCAGAAGAAAGATCACGGATGCTTGTTTATTTGTTTGTTTGTTTGTTTTTTTTGTTTTTTTTCCCAGGGGTGATCGTATCAACCCAGTGGTTGTATAATATCACGGGAGGACTCATGGTAACATAAACTAAAAATCCTAGTGCCCTTATTATGTGACCAAAAAAATGGAGGGCAACTAGTCCCCCTCCCATGCTCATTTTTTTTCCAAAGTCATCCAATAAAAAATTCGAGATAGCCATTTTGTTCAGCATGGTCGAAAATATGATAAAAATGTCTTTTAGGATGACTTGATCCCCCAAAGTCCCCAGGGGAGGGCTGAAAGTTATGAACTTTACTCAATGTTAACATATAGTATTGGTTATTGGGAAGTATACAGACTTTTTCAGAGGAGATTTTTTCTGGTAGGTGGGGGAAGGAGAGGGTCGGGGGCTATATGGAAGGATCTTTCCATGAAGGAAGTTTTCATGGGGGACGGGACCTTGCGCTGAAGGGGGCGCCGGATTTCCCAGCATTATTAAAGAAAAAGATCAGGAATTAAATAAAAAAAAACAAGTTTTTCAACTGATCAACTGACTGTGATTAAGAGGTCATTTTTAAAGAACTGGAAAAAAAAATTCGAACTATAGTTTAAAGAGCAGGGTATTGACTAGGGGGCGAACCCCCTAATATACGTGTTAAAAATTTATGAATATAGAAGTTCGTTACGTAAGTTAATTCTAAGTTACGTATATTTATTACTAATAAAAACGTTCGTAAATAAAATTAAACAAGTTTCGAGAAAGCCATTTAACCAAATAATATGAAATTTTGTTTTAATTATTCATGTACGGTGAGCCAAAATCAAAACCTGCATTAATTCAAAAACGTTCAAAAATTAAATAAAAAAAACAAGTTTTTTTAACTGAAAGTAAGGAACGACATTAAAACTTAAAACGAACAGAAATTATTCCGTATATGAAGGGGGCTGTCCCCTCCTCAACGCCTCGCTCTTTACGCTAAAGTTTGACTTTCTCACAACTCTATTTTTTTAAACAATAAAAAAACTTTAGCGTAAAGAGCGAGGCGTTGAGGAGGGGACAGCCCCCTTCATATACGGAATAATTTCTGTTCGTTTTAAGTTTTAACGTCGTTCCTTACTTTCAGTTAAAAAAACTTGTTTTTTTTATTTAATCACAAAAAAAGAAGATAAAGAACTAAGGGTAGTTTCCTGGAAAACTATTCTTCTCAAACTCCTAGCATCAAGACAGGGCTGGTCAAAACAAGACAACATTGAGATTTCTAGTTACGGTAATCATTTTTAAGGTTGTTCCTAAAAGAGAGAGAGGCAGGGAACTTTCTGACGAATTCCTAATGGTAGAATCCCCCCTTCCAATGTGCCAAAGCTTGTTTATATATTCACGTTGTTACTTGTGTTATTTTTTATTGCTGGCTTGAATTTCTGGAGGTTACTAATACTACTAACAATTCACCGCAGTACCAAGCCACCTGAGACCAACACGCACGCTTTTCCTCCACCCCAATCTATTCAAAGCCTTCTCCTTTACACCCTCTAAGGAACTTCCCATTTCCTTTAAATCTTTCTTTATGATGTCCTCCTACCCGAGACGAGGACGACCTACTTTCCGTTTAGCCCTCGACGGTTGGCCGAAATGGACAATCTCAACATTTCTTTCATTAGAGCCATAGAAAGCGGGTTTGAACAACATTTTTCGTACAGCCTACTGTTTGAAATACGGTCAGTCAGCCGGGCAGAACAATCCGTAGTTAATTTCTCAGGAAAATTTCAGTTAATTTCACCTCTTCATCTTCACTTATTCCTAGCCTGAGTGACTTCGTCTTCTTAACATTAATTTTCAAACCTATTCTAGCACTCTGAACTCACAAAACCTCTAGAAGTTCTTGCATTTTGCTCACACTTTCATCTAGGATGCTTAAATCATCAGCATAATCTAAGTCCAGCAGAGTTTTTCTTCCCCATTTGATTCCGTGGTCCCCATTGTCTTTCTTGTGCAAAACCCTGCTTAACTCCTGATTTAATACAAAACCAGCTGCTAACATCATTTCCGACCTTAACCGCAGCAATGCCATTCTCGTACATATCACTAATCACTTTAATGTATTTGTCTGGTATACCATACAAGGATAAAACCTTTGCTAAAGCTCTTCTATCAACAGAATCGAATGCTTGCTCATAATCTATAAAACTGAGGGCCAAAGGTGTTTGATAACTCAGGCATTTCTCAATTATTAGCCTAAGAGTGAAAATTTGATCAACACATCCTCTACCTTTTCTAAAACCGTACTATTCTTCTCTTATAACTTCGTCTACAACATCTCTCAGTCTAAAAAGTATCATATTACTAAGTAATTTTGCTACCTACAGAGACCAGACTAATGCCTCGATAATTACCACACTCACTCTTACCACCTTTCTTATACGGTGGTTTTAATTAAGGTTTTTCCAAAGTCGTTAGGTACTTCACCTTTTTCAAAAATCATATTCATAATCTTCAGCAACTTCTTTCTAACCTCTGAGCCACCATATTCAAGAAACTCATTTACCACACTATCAGCACCTGGAGACTTATTATTTTTGTAATCCTTTTAGTACTGTTGCTAATGCTTCCTCACAGAACAAATCTTCCTTCTCATCCAAGGTATCACAAAGTTTTGAATTTCCTCTATATCTTTTCCTGCAACTCTATCTCAGTTTAGCACATTCTCAAAATGTTCTGCCCATCTCTCTTTAACTCTTTCCTTATCACTAATTTTGGCCCCGTTTCTATCTTTAACTAGGACAAGTCCGGATTCCTGGAGGTTGGTGTTACGTAAAAGGCAAATTTAGCTGAAAATATCCTATTTTCGATATTATTAAAAGTCAAGTCTTACCTTGTATTGCCTCCCTATCTTTTTTAGTTAGCCTGCGTACACCTATGTGTGGATTCATCATTTACAAATACGAAGGAAGTCAAATGCTGGCGATTAGTAGGGTTAGATTTGGTCTATGTTGTTTCTTCTGTTCAAAGTAAAGGCCATTTAATGATGGCAAAATTAAATAGAAGTTCAAAAAAGAACAATAACAACTACTATCTGTTGTCAGTCTTCAGTTTGAAAATGGTGTTATAACAAACCCGGTACAAAAAGAAGCCCGGTACAAAAGGTACAAAAAGAAGCCCGGTACAACAAACCTGGTACAAAAAGAGGAAAAAGAAGCAATTTAAGTTCAAGAACCTTTTTAAATAATGGTTTTTCCAAATTTATAAATTCTGTTTTCGGAATCCCAATTGAAAAAAGTTGAAAAGTTGAGAGCAAATAGTCTTAAATGAAAGAATTGACAAAGTAGTCCTGAAAACTGTCAATTGATTAGTAGCGTTCTGTGTGTGTGTGTTTTTTTAACATATACAAAAGAGCACTTATTTAAGCCTGCAATTCGAAGTTTGAAGGAAATCAAAAGCCTTCTTTCAGCTTGGGTCAATCTTGACACTAGGGTTTTTGCTCACCCCGTACTAAGGACGTTGACCAGCTGTAATTAAGTAGGCAGCTGCATATTAAGGTAAACAATTACCTTACGAACAAACATAGGATAGACAAACACTTCGGAAAAATTTGTGGTAATATTTAAGAAATAATTCATCAAGGTAAATACAATTTCCAGAGTTTTATATACCTGAGTTATTTTCTAGAAGTTTCATTTACGAAGCTCAACTACTTTCATTAAACTACTTCAGAATGTTGGGCCAGATAGTAATTGTTTATTTTATTGTTTATTGTAATTTCCAACATAAAGTTTTCCATTTTTGAAGTATGAAATATCTGGCTTTAGTTAGTTAGTTCAAGATTCTGGCATATAATTACTTGTTTACATGATAAATTATCTTTTGTGAGTATAAACTTTAGTGAAAATTGATGAGGAAACACCTTTTTAGAAATTATTACTTTTGTATTATTACTATACTGTGGTAGCTTCCCATATGAAGAATCCTATATGAATAAAATTATGTTGAAACTTACTGTCATCGAACAGAAATAGCAAATCTTTAAAATAAATTTTTATTAATCATTATAGCGACTTGGAAAACACCCTAAGTCGCCACCTATAGTCGAAATATGGTTCGTGGGGACGAACAGTATGTAAGGAGCGACCCGGCTCAGTAGTAACCAAAACTCTAAAAAACGGAATTTTTAATACCAATAGATGTATAAAAAGAATTGGCTTATTATGCTGATTCCAAATATATAAGTTTCATTAAGTTTTAGTCTTACCCATCAAAAGGTACGATCCTAGGAAAATTTGTCTGATTTTCGAAAAAAGGGGAAAAGACCCCCTAGAAGTCATAGAGTTTTAATGAAAATCATACCATTAGGTTCAGCGTATCAAAGAACCCTACTGCAGAGGTTCCAAGCTCCTATCTGAGAAAATATGGAAGTTTGTAATTTTTGCCAGAAGAAGGATCACGGATGCTTATTGTTTGTTGTTTATTTGTTGTTTTTGTTTGTTTGTTTGTTTTTCCCAGTGTGACCTAGTGGGCCTAGAACATCGGGAGAGCTCAGTCTAACGGAAATAAAAAGTTCTATTGCCCTTTTTAAGTGACCAAAAAAATTGGAGGGCAACTATGCCCCCTCCCACGCCACGTTTTTCACAAAATCGTCCGATCAAAATTTTGAGATAGTTATTTTGTTCAGAATAGTTGAAAGGCCCAATAACTATATCTTTGGAGATAACATGACCCCCCACAGCCCCTGGAGAAAGGTCTTTAAATTATAACATTTGCCCATTATTACGTGTAGTATTTGTTATTGGGAAGTATGCATACATATTTAGGATGGGGAGGAGAGGACGAATTTTCCGAGTGGAGAGGGAAGTTTCCGGAGGGTGAACTTTTCAGGAGGAATTTTACACTGGGGGAATTTGCCAGAATACCTATACGAAATTTCTTTATATGTCTTGCTTTCTCTTTACCGATTCAATTTTACATGTGAAGATGTTAAGGGTAATTTTCCGGGGTAAATTTTCGCCAGGATTGAATTGTCCAGAGGATAATTCAGTGGGGAGGGGGATTTTTCCGTGGAAGTGTAGCCAGACATTTTGGCGTTTTTTTTTTGTTTTTTTTTTTTAAACGATCTGAATTTAAATTAAAAAAACGAGTTTTTTCAACTGGACGTAATGAGCAACATTAAAACTTAAAACGAACAGAAATTATTACTTATATTAGGGGAGTTGCCCCCTCATTAACACCTCGCTCTTTACGCTAAGGTAAAGAGCGACTGCTTTTCAGAGCGACTGCTGAAACACAAGGTCCGTTTAATTAGAACAATAAGAAGTTTTTTTAAGTGCTAAGAAACTTTAGCGTAAAGAGCGAGGTGTTGAGGAGGGGGTAACCCCCCTAATATACGTAATAATTTTTGTTCGCTTTAAGTTTTAATGTTGCTCCTTACTTCAGTTGAAAAAACTTGTTTTTAAATTTAATTGTTTAAGAGACTTAGCGATCAGAAGCTTTTTATGGTGAGCTAGGGGACTAATTCCCTAAAAAGTCAGTTTTTGTTTTGTCGCCAATCTCTAGTTCTCTGTATTGAAGAAAAAAGCATGAATTCTCTTAGAATTTTACTAAAAAGTAAAAATGTTATCTGGCACCTCTACCGACGAGACTCGTTTTGTTTGCAAGACTTTTGCATTGGGTCTTGGTAAATTGGTTACAGAGGTGTATTTTGCATCTTCACTATATTTTTTGCTGTGTTTGTCCTATAAATGGGACAAATGTAGCAGTAGGATTGTATCGAAGTGCTGTTTTTACTTCTATTTACTTCAAAAAAATATGTATGTTTAAGAAAGTATAGCTATAACTAATATGTAAAATATACTTGTGCGTCAAACGGTTTATGGCAACGTTCGTGGTAACGGGGCTGGCTCTTGTCCATCCCTCGCTCCTTACGCTAAAGTTTGACTTTTTGTCCCAATTCTTTAAAAACGACTCCTGAAACACAAGGGCCATTGAATTTGAATGAAAGGTATTTTAAAGAACTTCAAGACTTTAGTGTAAAGAGTGAAGGTTGAGGCAGGGGCAGTCTCCCCCATATACAGAATAATGTCTGTTTTCTAGGTGTTAATGTTGCTCCTTACTTTCATTCGGAAAAAGCTTTTTGGTTTAGTTTAATAACATAAAAAATTATGGAAAAGTCAGAACAACTGTAGGATTTAAAGGGAGACCAGGCATGGACATCCTGTGCATGTGTCCCTTATAGTCCATTTAGAAAACGCAGTAAGGGCTATCTAACTCTAACTCGTGTCAGCTGGGGTAATTCAAAATGCGTTGTGTGGTAGTTCTTCCATTAAAGGCTATCTAACTCTACCTTAAGTCTGCTTTGGTAACTCAAAGGGCGGTGTGTGGTAGTTGCTCCGTTAATGGCTATCTAACTCTACTTCAGGTCAGCTTTGGTAACTCAAAAAGCGTTGTGTCGTAATTTTTCCATCAAGGGCTATCTAACTACCTCAAGTCAACTTTGGTAACTCAAAAGACGTTGTATGGTAGTTTTTCCATGAAGGGCTATCTAACTCTACTTCAGGTCAGCTTTGGTAACTTAAAAGGCGTTGCGTGGTAGTTTTTCCAAAGCTGAAACTCATGGAACTATTTTTGATTCATCTAAGCCATTTGCTTCTATCTTATTCGGTTCTCAAGGTAGCGAGAATTATTTTTAAAATGCTATTTATTCTGTTTTCTTATTCACAGATTTAATTGGGAAACGAACGTTTGATAGCAAATTGTTTTTGTCACATCTTAGATAGTAAAAACACTTTCCTAACACAACTCACTCGTCCTTAGCAACAGTCAAAATATCCTTGACACATTTTTCCGTTCTCTCCTCTCTTGTAGAATTTATGTTTTGCAAGATTTTACCCTTTGATGTATCATTGCCGAGAAATTAGCCAGAACAATTTTATCTATTCGCGCTACAATTTTGTTTGCCCCCGCACCCACTATCTCTCTTTTTCCAATTAAAATAATCCATTTTGTGCAATGATTCCAAAGATTCTTCCATCCTCTCACCAATGACGTGTCAGCCTTGGCATTGCTCTATGATTGATGTTGATTTAATAGATTTTTTTTTTCAGGATTCAAAACCTGTGCAATACCCTAGGATACCAGTTTATAAAAACGGTGCTTGGCATTTGTGCTGAAACTGATTCAAGTGATTATGATTCTGTACTAGATTACATGCTCAAAGGAGAAGGCTGGAAAATTATCAGCTGTATACTATGGAACAAGTTGGAGGTATTTTCTGAATTCTAAATGAGCCTTTTCAAGAAAAAATTTATAACTCCCATAAAAAGGAAACAAGGGAAAGTTACTTTGTTGGCTGATTCTTGGAGGGGAGAAATTTTTTTGGATTTGTTTTGTATATGTTTGAGCACGGAAAATATTTTCTCAAAATATTTGAGTATTTGTTTTGTTATGTTTTATATTAATTTCGGGTTTCATATTCATTTTTAAGAAATATCTATATGAATATAAATCTGCTGGAAAACGTATGAAAATACCATATAATTTTATAGTTAATTTGCTATTCTTTATACTAAGTCTTAGGGAATTGTCATATGTATATGCATTGATAAGAGTCAATCAAGCATCCTGGCTGTGCAATCTAAAGTTAGTAAAAATGGCATTAGTCGATTCGTCATCTGCGAGGCTTATGTTTCATATACACCTTTTTTTGAATATATTTACTTTTTTATGCGTGGACTCTGCCATGATTGGCTGACAACATGTATGTAAGTTTTTCTTTTGTTTTTCATGTTTTTGCTCTGTGTAGGCCCACTGGAGGCATTTTGGTTCTAAATATAGTTGAAAACTGAATTGTGAAAGTTGTTTTCTGACCCATTGTTGATGTTTTTGCTCAGTGATTCTTTAGAATTTTCCACAAGAACATTTCCTGTAGGGTAACTAGCAGCTCATTAACGAATGAAAGATATTTAACGTATACGGTATTATGATATCATATATTATTTATATATGTATGTTGGCTATTTCCATGTAGAGGAAATTATAAAAAATATTATAATATGTTTTATGCCGAGATGGCTATGGCACGTTTTGTGGATGAAGTATGACATATTATCAAAAATTGCTCTTTTTGGCCAACAGTCTAGAGCTAAACGAAAAGCAGGTCGTTCTCGGTTTGGATGGGAAGATGTTGTAAGCAAAGATTTAAGGGAAATGGGAGCATCCTGAGTGGGTGTAAAGAGGGAGGCTTTGAAAAGATTGGGATGAAGGAGGAGCTTACATATCTGTGTTGGCATCAGGTGACTTGGTGCTGCAGTGAGTTGTTAGTAGTGTTACTATGTTTCTAGTGAATTATTAATAGAGCAAAATAAAACATTTAAAAAATTAAAATAATAGTTTAATATTGTTTATTAATTTTTGAGGCTCTATTTTATCACCAGAAACTGTTCATAACTTGAAATTATGAGCAGTTTTACTCCTTCTTACAAGGCAGTACATACACAATACAGTATGCACGGGTAAGTCGACAGGAGTGATATTCGGGAAAAAACAACAACAACACAAATACAATAAAGTTAGACAATAAAAAACTCCAGAGGTATTTTGGGTCTAAAGGGGAAACTGAGCAGTGAAAGTTGTTTTCTAGCCGGTTGTTGAAGTTTTTGCTCAATAATTTTCTTTAGAGATTCCAACTAGAATATTTTCTGTAGGGTCATTAGCGTTTTATTTACGTTTATTATTGTATCATATATTATTTATATATATATATAGATAGATAGATATGTATTGCTACAAAAGCCTCTTCGGGCCATTGCAAAAGTAAAAAAAAACACTTGCGGACCTTAAAAATATAAATACATATGAATATACCTTAACATAATAATAACAGCAATAACAAAACCCAAAGAATGAGACAGATAATACCTTAATAATACACAATACTCACACATAAAAAATAATAATTATAAAGATAGTAACAACTCAAAACCTCACTAACCTAAATCTACTCACAATTCGTCAAAATAATTTTTTCTATGCCCCATGTCCACTAACAAATATACTCAACCTTTTAAAATCCTCAAAACTTCTACTTTTTAAAAATTATTCAAGCCAATCAATCTCTCCAAAATGCGTTGAAAACACCTTCCTCCTCGAATCTAAAAACTCCTTACATGTATCCATAAAATGGATAAGATATTCCTCCTCTCCTCACATAGGACACTGATAAGGATTATTTTTAGTCCTATAATCTCCAATGTATCGCCTCCTCTGACCAATACCCAAAATTTTACCACGGGTCGAAATTACTTATCTTACGTCTTCCCTACACATCCCTGCTTTAAAATAAACTTCCTCCTCCCAAGACTCCTTGGAGAGCCTATGCAACCTCAGGAACGCCCGAGGATAGCTTCTGATTCTGCCATCTTTGGAATTCCTGTTCTGTTACTCTTTCCTTAACCATTTTTGCAACTAGCCCCAGTTCCAAACCTAGCTCTTTCCCCTTATACTAATTCTCACTAAAGCCACATCTATCAAGAATCGCCTTGATATGGGTAGGCCAAGAAGTTTTCCTGCCATCAACTAGCATTTCCTCATATGCATTCCTTACTAACCTGCTGCTAGGCAGATTTATTATCATATCCCAATATTTTACAATCCACACTAACCTTCCCACCGTTAATGTTAACAAACATAAATCTCCCTTTAATACTATGTGGTTAAACTTATCACTAACCCCCAACAGCCGCTTGAAATACATGAGTTGCAACCGATGTACCTTATCGGCCTTCTCCATACCCCACACCTCTGTTAAATAAAGACATTACGGAATCTAGCTCGGTTGTGAATATGCTTTTCTCGAGCTTAAGGTATATCAGGCCTACTTTGAGAACATCACTCCATAAAACCAACCATATAGCTCTACTAGCAACTGAATCAATTTGTCCTTTCCACCTACCATTGATAGTTGACTTACATCCTAAGTCAAAAAAATATTCAACTTCATCAAGCACCTCGTCTCTTACACAGAACCTCTTCTTTATTATCACCATTTTGTCGGAACGCCATAACTTCGGACTTTGAAACATTTAGTACTGAACGATTTTCATCTAGGCATGAGGACACCATACCCAACAGTTTTTGAAGGTCGGGTCCATCTTTAGCTATCAACACTATATCGTCCGTGAATAACTGAGCAAATAGTTTCATTGCGGACAAACGTAGAGTTGGGACTCTCTTCCCTGCCGTATACTCTTCTATATCACATAAAGGGAAAATAACCTTGGTGAAATTCTACAACCGTGTTTAACCCCTGTACTACTGAAAAGTATCCTGGAATAAGCCTTAAATATTATGACAACAATCAAATACATTTTAACAACCAGACTTAAGAAACATTTTGGCAGCCCTAAATTTATAAGCCCTTCTGCTAGTAAATCACGTGAAACTTTATCGAACACACCTCTTATATCCAAAATAGCCAACCATTCCTTTTCCCCGTATATTTTTTATAAACCCATACAAGGTAAATGTCTAATCACCTATACTATAGTCCTCTCGGAATCTAATTGATTAAAATCGCCTGAATTTATCGAAATCGCCAAAATTTCTATTAACTTCATCGTTTCTTTTAGCCGAATATCTAATCTAGTCACTTACACTTCACAAAATAATATGCTAAGGCTATTTGCTGAGCCGATGCTTCAATAACTCTTTTGCGAAGCCAAGTCTCTTTCTTTGAAAAGTGGTAAAACTATTCCGCTGTTGATGCCAAACCAACTTACTAAGGACACTTGAAAATAACTTTGATAACAAAGGCAACATATATACCTTAGACTACTTCCAGAACCTTGTTGGGATGCCATCCACTCCTAGAGCTGGGTATCCTCTCATCTTTTTTTTTATAGCTAATTCCATGTTTCTTCACTTGTGAAAGGCTGAATTAGTTTATAATTTTCTTGCCTTAGAGGGAATTCTGTCAGGTTTTTGTCTATCACCCGTCGACTCATTTCCTTTCTTCCTGTCATCTTGCTTTCATTGAAATTTGGCCAAGTTTCCGCCGGTGGGATGCTAGTCTTATCATAAGAGTTTGTAACCGATTTTTTTTTCATTATTTTCCGAAACCCGTTTTGGTTTTTATCCCTGAATTCCTTTTTCAATCTCTCCGCTTCTTCCTCTTGAAATTTATGCTTCTTCATCTTCAGCAGTCTCTTATACTCTCTTCTTCTGCTTTTATACTTGTTATGGAATCATTATCTCCCCTGATAATTGTCTCGGTAAATCAAATGTTTGCCTCAACCCTGATGTTGCCCCCGGGCATTCGCCATTGAAAAAACTATTTAACTTCCGCAATTTTCCTGAACCACAGTAGCACCTCTGTCATACAAGCCATTGCTTAATACGTTTCTGTTCTATTTTTCTTTCATCTCCTGACAGTATAACCTTGATCTTATCCCCTTCCTAAAAACATATTAAAAATTAGGATAATAATTCAATGTTGTCTATCAGATTTTTGATGTCGTAGTTTATCATGGAAATTTGTTTATAACTTGAATTCATGGACATTTTTGCTGCTTTGAAATAATCGCTTTATATCGACGAACTTGGTCACTTTTAAGATGGTATTCACCATGGAGTGAAATTTTCTTGGAAACAGTCCTGACAGAGCCAATGTGAAACTCCCCTATTTCTTTATTTTCAATGCTATTTTTTATTTTGTTAGAGTTTTTTGAAATTACGTATGCATAAAAAAATTCAGTATGGAAAACTATGAATAAAAAAAAGTCATTCTTAAATAACAAGAAATTACAATCAGCAACTATCCTAAACTTAAAGCATGGTCAGTTAATACAAATCTTTAGAGATAACATTGCTTCATAATAAGTCAAGGTACTGCAAACGAACATGCACTTATTCTCTGCTAGGGAGAGGGCAACTTGGTAGTAACCTTCAAAGTGGTCTGTAGATAGGGTATCTTGAGGCTCCTAAAGGTCTCAAGAACTGTAGAAGTTCTTTTTGCACAAAATTTTCTTTAAGGATAGAGTTAGAGCTAATGTATTCTTACCGGAAGCCCATCAAGGGGGGTGGGTGGTAGGTATTTAAATTAGACAATATAGTATCTACCGGAGGGAGGCATTGGATCTCAATTTAACTTACTCAGATGTAACATCCAATGTCTAAGTTAGGCCTTTTTCAGAATCCAAGATTGCTGTAAACGTTGTCGGGGGAAAGGATACCTGAAGCCTGGTCAAAAAGCATATCCATTAGAGGGGGAAGTCAGATCCCAGCCAAACTTATTGCAAATAACGAGCTTGGCTCATAGCTTTAGTTGCGCCTTATTAATGCGTACAACTGATACAATCTGTGTGGAAGGGGAGGCTATAACAGAATATCGTTTTATCTGCCTAGTAATTAGATAGGACAGCAAAATCATAGGCTGCGCAGTAGCGCTGCCTAAACAAAAAGTGATACGGCTTCAATCTGTTTGAAGCCCCTATCAAATTCGTATGGAAGTGGTCGTTGAAGCTTCGGAGGTGGCTTATTCAATTTGTTTGAAAATTGAAAATTCTAGTGCCTTTTTTGAGAGTCTAAAGTGAGCTGACTTCACCTTTTTGCAAACTCTACCCCTTAGCTTCCTTAGGCATTGGATCAAAATTTTGAGGTTGCCATTTTGTTGAGAATAGTCAAAAAGTCCAATAACTTTGCCTCTGGGGATGATATGAGTATACACTGCCCCCGGGGCAAGGGCCTTAAAAGTTGCCCCTTTGATTTCCGTGGATTTTTCTCTGGGGCTAGATAATCATACATTTTGTTTGGAGGAAGGTAGAGGGCCTGAAAATGG
The DNA here is from genome assembly GCF_049724085.1 of Artemia sp. Qi Xiang Cuo. Taxonomy (NCBI): domain Eukaryota; kingdom Metazoa; phylum Arthropoda; class Branchiopoda; order Anostraca; family Artemiidae; genus Artemia; species Artemia sp. Qi Xiang Cuo. The sequence continues at coordinate 78,999,968 of NC_142800.1, forward strand.
GCTAAAAACTTCCTGTTCCTGATTAGTTGGTATTTCGAGCAAGGTCTTTCGGATTTTCTCTGTCCTTCGCTGTTGATTAGCTATCATTAGATAGCTAAAGATACCATTTTTGTTGTTGTTGGTGTTATCATAATTAAAAACACAGTAATCAAATAAAATTGTTTTCAGTAAAGAGCAAAGGACGATATGGCCTCTAGAAGGCTTAGAGCGTTTGCCGTAGTCCTGTTTTTGGTAATTTCTGTTCGTCAAGTTTGACTGTATTAATCACTGTTCTTGCTGTTCTGTTTGGTTCGTTGATATTAATTTCTGGTCGTTTTAAGCTTAAAGTACTATCTGGATTTATTTCTGCTCGTCTTTAGTTTATTATATTTCTTTACTTCTCTTTGAAAAATATCTTTTTTGGGAAAAAACTTTTTTAAAATTAATTTCTATCAATTTTAATTAACATTACATTTTCTATTGGTTAGTAAAAGGAATATTTGTAAAGTTATTTTTCTTTTTTCTGCTTAATTATTAAGATATTGGCGTTCTATTTATATTTTGAACAAAATTTTGGAGGAAATGTTAGTTTTTTTGCAAATGTTGTTTTTTTTCCTTCCCAGTCTTATGAAATAAATTATTTTTTTGGCCCCGGGGCATGATTTCCGAAAGTTTGAGCTAATGGGGCATTTAGAAACAAACATGACCATCTTTCCCTTTTTATTTTTTCTATGCGTAACATTGGGTAACTCGCATAATTTACGACCCTTGTCCCAGGGGGCGTGAGGGCCATGTTATCCCTGAAGTCATATTTGTTGAATCTTTCGACCATTTTGAATAAAATGGCTATCTTAAAATTTTTATTGGATGTCTTCAGAGATGTGGGGTTGGGTGAAAAAGCACGCGGAAGAGAGGCTGGTTGCCCTCTAATCACTTTCGACTGTTAGAAGGGCACTAGAACTTTGAATTTTTCGTCTTAATGACCCGTTTGTGTTCCTGAGATATCCCAGATACGGTATTTTTATAACCTAGGTGTTATAAACTAGTGTACTAGTTATAACCTACTAGTTATAACTAGTGTACTAGTTATAAACTAGGTGTTATAAACTAACCTAGGACTTATAAAAAAGACTAGAACTCTCAATCTCTGATGTAATGAGCACCCTCCGAAGTTATAACGACATTTTGACCACCTATGGACAAAACCAAGGGTGTAAACGATATTTACACCCTTCCCAAATCACAAAGGTTGGATCTGTTGTAGACACTGATAAGACGAAACCAAAGCTATGAGCCACACTCGTAGTTCTCATCAAGTTTGGTTGGAATTTGACATCCCCTTCCATTAGATATGATTTTGTACTAGGTTTCAGGTATCCCCCCTCCCTCCTGACAGAGTTTACACCAATCTTGAATTCTGAAAAAGGAATTACTTAGACATTCAGCGTTACATCTGAGTAAGTTAAATTGAATATAACACATCCCTCTGGTTGATACCCTGATGACTAATTTAGATACCTACCACCACCACTCTCTCCGCTTTGATGGGCATACGGTAACAAAATATTAGCTCAAACTCTATCTTTAAAGAAAATTTTGTGCCTAGAGAATTTTTAGAGTACTTAGGAGCAGTAAGAGTTTCAAGATACCTTGCCTCTAGATTCTTTGAAGGTTACTATCAAGTTGCCACCTCCCTAGCAAAGAAGAAGTGTAAGTCTATTTGCAGTACCTTGACTTATTATGAAACAATATTATCTCTAAAGATTTGGATTAACTGACCATGCTTTAAGCTTAAGATAATTGTTGATTGTACTTTCTTGTTTTTCAAGGTTTCATTTCTCTATTCACAGTATTCCATACTGGATTTGTTTCAGTCTTTAGTCAAGGACTCGAGCCTTATATGCATACAATATTATAAAACTCGAGCCTTATAGGCCATTGAAAAAAGGAATATGGGCTTTCCAGATTGACTCTGTCTGTGGTAAATCTAGAAGAGACACAAAATTTTCGATCCAAGGGCTGGAAAAGATCATATTTTGATCTAAATGAGTCCAACGTCAAAAAAGACAGAATCAGAGAATTAGGAGACTTTTTGCAAGCCAATGTCTCACCTTTTTTTTTACCAGTTATATAAACATTAGAGGTTTTCAAATTTTCTCTAGCCTCATGAAAGTGAAAAAAAAATAATCTATAGTTATACATTTTAGTAACGAAGACTAGGTTAGGCTTCAATTATATTAGGGTTGAGGCTTTCTAGCTTATATGCTTTCTTATTTTCTTATTTTTTTCAGGGATTAATATGCGTAACGGAGCTCTGCAATGTAATCTCATCTTTATTTCCAATTTGTCTATCAAAAATTGGACCAAGTCATAGCCTCGTGAATCCGCATCTACCAATTGTGACCTTGAGCAAAATTGAAACATGCTTTCAGTCACCAAAGAAAATAAGACAGCGTCAGCAGCGTATACGAAAAGCACGCGAAAAAGAGCGAGAAAACTCATCCGATAGTGAAGGAACAAACACAAAAAAGTCGAATTTAAGAATACGCTTTGATCGACGGGATTTTGAATACTTTAACAGGAATATGAAAAGCGAAGATTGTTTATCTGATTCAGAAAATGAAGATACGAATCTCAGTAGTGTTGCTGCAAAAAGAGGCAACGCTGTCCTAAATGAAGAGATATCAGCATATGAGATGTGTGATATTCTACTTGAAACCGCCATTGTGGCAATAATGAATGAGAAGCAGAAAAAAGTGAAGAATTACAATTTGCCTTTGCTATGTTTGAATTTTTCTTCTTCTCAGCTTCTCTTATGGGAGTTCCAAAATGCGTCTGAAGGATCTTGCAATCTTCATATTAAACTGCTAAAGCTTTTTTATGCTTGTTGCGACATGTTGTGCCATAATTCTAATATTTTCGAATGTGTGTATGAGAGCGGAATACTGCAGAAGCAAATAGATATGGTCTTTCAGGTGACTGAGTTTCTTGAAGAGCTTAATTTTAAAGATCTAGTTGTTGATACTGTTTGTGATGAAGGACAACCAGTGATAATTGAAAAATTGCAGATTTTCACTTCTGATTATATTATAGGTTTGTTTTTGATGCTAGAAAAGATAATCAATTCAAAATATGCCGGTGGAAATGTTAGAAAATTTGTTGATTTAGTTCACGATATTTTTCCCAGAAGTATGGATGTCCTTGAGCGTCTTTTAAAAGCAGATTATATGGAACAAAACGTCGGCTCGTTTGAACGACTGCTAAAGGCTTCTTCAAGTTTTATCAGTGCCTTGAAAAAATACAGAGACAATTTTGTTCACTCTCAACTTTGCCCCAAGAGTTTACATAAAAATTGTACGATCTTGTCTAGTCATCATCACGATATCTTTGGACAGCAGATACGTGCACTCAAGCTTGGAAACGCCAATTCGTGCGTTATCTCCTGGTGTGCCACTGCCCTCTTATCTGTCTTTGATAAATGTGATGAAAAATGGGGAGGGAAGGTTTTAAATGTATTGAGGAGCTGTGGCCTTTGCTGTTGTCTTGAAACAAAAACAGTGTTTGAAAACGTAATGAAAAAGATTCGTGAGGCGAAACCCGAAGGATTTGGTTACTTCCGGTTTCTTCTGTTTCTTGCACGTGAAACTGGTTTATGCTGTGATCCGAATCAGTCTTGTATTTCTTGCAAAGTTAATGGTGGACTTATCACCCCTGTCTTTGAATCTGAAGCAACTGAGAAAAAGGTTTCATTTGCAGAAAGATATTCTTTCTTTCAATCGTACTATGAATTAATCCTAGAATCTAATGATTCATTACTTTTGGCTGTTCTAGAGCATCTGAAGCAGTTTTCGCAAGAGGCCACGCAAGGGGTAAAACAGGGTCTAATTCTTCGTGTAATCCTACCATCATTGTCACACTTTAAAACTTTATATGTGAACTCAGGGAAGTACGAGTCAATTTTAGAGTTGCTTCTCTGCATCCTTGCTGTTGCCCTAAATTACGACATTATTCAAAGTGAGGAAATTGACTCGCATATATTCAACCGAATTTGTGACCTGCTTTTAAGACCCCAATTCAGTAAAAGCTGTGCCCGAATTTTACATTTGGCAACACTGTTAGAAGTGAGAAATGTAGATTTTGAAAATAGTCCCAAGCCCTATACTGAGCTGTTGTTGGCAATATCTGATTTTCACTTTACAAAATTAATTGAGGCTTTTGAGCACGAAGACGTTTCAATATTTTTCTATGAATTAAGTGGAGATCGATTGAAGCTAGGATCTGAAGATATTGGCTACAATTCTGATTATGAAAAACAAGAGAATAAAATTAAAGTCAAATTTGGTGCTATTCCAGAGGAAGATTCAGCCACCGAATCTGCTATTATACCTTCTGATCGGTAAGTAGATGACTTACAAGACCTTTTGTTTAATAAGGAGAGTATGTATTTTTTCACTTCTTGTTGGTTATTTAGAAAATCGCTTTTTTTCGAATTGCTGAAAAGAAAAAAAAAATCACACGTCCCTGTGTCAAAATGGTCTACTAATAGTTTGAAAGAAATATATATGGCAAATTACTGCAGATTCCTAGTAAAGGCCAAAAAGTTAGCCCTAGTCTGGTCATTCCAAAGTTGATTTTCTTATTGTTATTTTTTAATTTTTTTTTTGCAGACTGTTCTATTATTTGTGGTATTTTATGAGTGGATCCGCCTTTGTTTATTTAATAAAATAAAAACTTTTATTCGGCATAGGAGTACACATGTCCAACCTATAGGGGGGTGGGAGGATTTATACAGGGGCTTGTCCAATGTTTAAAATGCTATAAGTTTTTTCACGATTTGTTTTTAGTTCTGTTGAGCTCTAGTCTGGTGAGAAATAAAATGGTATTCAGTTTTTAGTGTTCACTTTCTTCCCCGACTTTTTTTTAATGTAGGTTAAACAATGTGATAGAAAATGAAGCGAAATTTGATTAAGTATGACTGAGAAAAGTGTTTTTGATCGAGTGGACGGATACAAACGAAAACCTTAACTAATAAATTTATGGTAAGATTGCCTGAAGAAATAAATGAAGATTATAGGTAAATGAGAAACAGAAAAAGTTTGTTGTGTAAAAGTGTGTCCACAAAAGTATACATTTTAACGATGGTTTGGCAGTGCTCTCTGCTCAAAAGATTATCTAGATTTAGATTGCGAAAGCCAATGTGAGAGTCTGAGAGTTTCTTATATTACATGATAAAGTGAATGTGATAATTCTTGTTATATCCAGTCATTAGGGACGAACAGGCGTTCATAAATGGAGATGTGAAAATAGAAAGTATTTTAATATAAGATTTAAATGCCCATAAAATGCACAGTGTATAAAATACAACATTATTTCTCTAGTAGTATTACCAAAGCAGTTGAACTGAGGGGGGGGGGGGACTAAAGCAGAAAAGCATTGGAGAAGTGAAAACGAGTGCACAGTTCACCGATTAATTTATTAAATAATAATAATAATTTTATTTTTGCCCGCTCATACAAAAAAAGAAGAGAAAAACGGAGTAATACAAACGAAGAAAAGGAAAAAAAGAACGCTCAGTATCAAAGAACAAAATTAACTAATAACCTCTTCATTCGCACTCGTAGATCAGATGTAGAGGCAAAAACTCGAACAATGTTTCCAACGCCTTTTTTCTGCACTTGTTTCAGTAACGACAATTGGTCTATATTTTGAGATCTCAGAACGAATGTGTTTCTCTCGTGGAGCTGGCATCGAAACAAAACTTGAGGTATTTGCAGTACACAGACCGGAGTTTTAGTTTGTCAGTTTGTGTGAACCAGTCCCATAGCTGAAATACATAAAGCAGGTGAAGGAGAGCAACCGCTGCGTAAAGCTTTACAAGAATCTTCCTGTTTAAGCTATATTTCAGAGAGACAAGCTTCCCGTAACTTGAACGAATACTCTTGGTAATTTTCTCGATTATTAGTAGACGAGAACTTCTGGCATCATGACCGTAGGTTATTCCCAGTTACTTCATGGTATTTCCGGGGAAAATTTTAATTTGTTCAACCGTCACATATGTAGGGCCACTACTTTGCTGCTTGCTTGCCGAGGGACAAAATTCCACAAACTCCGTCTTTAGCGCGTTGACACTTAGACCGATACTTTTGGAACCAGTGATCAGGCGGTCAATGTTTTCTTGTAAAGAAGTAAGGTTGCAGCTTAACATCAGCAGGTCGTCAGCATACGAAAGCAGGCTGAGATCGCGTAGATTGATGCTGAATCATCAGCAACGTTTTTTGTTTTTCCGGATGTCAAGGTATTAAATAGGATGATGCTTAATACAGATCCTTGACGAAGACCTCGAACAAGCCTAATCGGTCTGCTCAGGTGATCCCGTGTCAGTCTAACTTTCACAAAACTGCCTGAGTACTTAAAGATAAAAGTGCTACGACATGAGCATTCACACCATACTCGAGTAATTTCAGGAACACCTGAGACTGCACTACTGAATAGAATGCAGCTGAGATGTCTACGCTGCACATAAAGAGGGAGGATCCCATTCTGTGGGCTTTGTCAATAGCTTTCTTTAAAAGCCTATGTACAAACGCGCCACTCAGGTTCCGGCGGAGTCCGAACTAACGATAATCCAATCTACACTTTCCCGAAATTTCTGGAGGGAGAAGTAGCTCGAGGAATTTACTGAGAACACTTGAAACGGTAGTTGGTCTATATCCTGTGTACTGATTTTGATTTTTACCTTTTTTGGGGATATTTGACAGAACACCAGCACAAAATGAACTGGGGACTACATCGCAATCGACACACATCTGGAACAGAAAAGCGATATGCTCAAACAAGAAGTCAATGCCATGCCTTAGGTTATTCAGACAAATACTATCGAGACCAGGTGCCTTTCCGCGTTTTAATTTACAAACTGTTTTAGCTGCAGCCGATTTAGATATAACAAAGGTATTTCGCACTTTTAATAAAGTTTTGAGTTTTTCCCTTAAGCATTTATAAGAATCCCGTTCAAGCTTGGGGTCTTTGGAACCAAACACTGTAGAGTAATGCCTTAACCACTCCTCTTCCGGAATGTCAAATGAGCACGTTTTTCCACTGGTCTGGGATCTCTTGAAGAACTTCCACATCACTTTCGGGTTTTTTGAGGCTTGCTCTGGAACCTTATCAGCATCTTTGCTTTTCAGTTTTTCCGTTAGATTCAGGAAATTCAATTTTTATTGAGTTTGAAAAAATTAGGTAATCGAAGAACTTTTTCCAAATAAAATCAGATTCAGAATCATAGATATGATCAAGCATTGAATTCTGCAAACTTCTGGACGTGGCAGAATGCATAATCAGTTAAAAATGTGAATTTGGTCGTAATAAAAGTTTTTCTGTCCTTAAACATGTCATCATTAACATCCAACGTGGCAAGTTTTCTCGGAGAAATGATTGTCCCCTCTGTAAATTTCATTTTTTAAATATCTGCAATCCTGCGGTATTAATGTCCGGGTTGCAGCGGTAGCTTGTAGCCTAGTAAGAGACGATTTCAACAAAAGGCGACAATTTTGATGTCATTCAATAGCCGAGACTCAGTTGTATCTCTCTACCAAATTATATTTTAAAATTTGTTTTGCGTTTTGGATTGAAAAAATGCGTCGAAAACGTGGAAAAATAGATGAATTTTCGTATTATTAAGTAAATTTTGTTGATTCTCCCCCCAAAAGTCTCAGCAATGTCTTTCTTCTGGCTTGGTGAATAAACGGATCTTAATCCAATGAATATAGAATCCAATTGATGCGAGTAACTCGTCCTCTTGGTGTAAGGTACAGTGAATGGCTTGTCGCAAAATTGCATGTTTCACAGGGAACGTAAGCCTCGAATCAAATGACAATCGTTGCTTATAATTGAAATTAGAGGGTGCATTTATACTATATCCTCTGCAATATAGTTATACTATGGTATAGTGTACTATAGTCTATAGTATAGTATACTGTACAGTTTTACTGTTACTAATGACAAGTGAAAACAAAAAAATTACGTTTTTCTGAAAGCCGAAAATATTCTAGACAGGAGGTTTCACAATCCTCATAGCCGTTGATGCAAGGATTACGGAGGAGGGGATCAGCAGGAGAGGCAAGTGTATTTTTAGGTTACTATTTTAGTTTTTGTCGGTAATCCTTTCGGCTTATTTCAGTGGAAGATCCCCCCCCCTCCTTGAGAAGGTAGGGTTATATTAATTAACTGGGTATTATTAAGAAACTTTGAGTGAAGATTGAACTGTTGACATACCATTTAATACAGGATATATAAACATGCAGAATAATGAAACCCCTCTATAGGAAAGGTGATAAGAGTGTGTGTAGTAATTATAGAGACATTAACTTGATTTCTGTAGGAAACAAATTATTAGGTATGATGATACTTTTTAGACTTAGAGATACTATAGATAAAGCCTTAAGAGACGAATAGCGTATTTTTAGGAAGGGTAGAGGATGTGGTGACCAAATTTTCACTCTTAGATTAATTATTGAGAAGTGCCTGAGTCATTAAACGCCTTAAGTTTTCAGTCTTATAGATTATGAGCAAGCGTTTGATTCAACTGATAGAAGAGCTTTAGCGAAGGTCCTATCCTAGTATGGTATATCAGATGAATGCATTAAAGTTATAAATGGTCTGCACAAGAATAACACTGCTGCGGTTAAGGTCGGAAATGAGGTTAGCAGCTGGTTTTGTATTAAATCAGGAGTTAAACAGGGTTGTGCACAAGAAAGACAATGGGGACCACAGAATCAAATGGGGAGGAAAAACTCCTGGACTTAGATTATGCTGATGATTTAAGCATCCTAGATGAAAGTGAGATGAAAGGTTTTTTCACAGTTGAATAAAGTTTGGAAGAATGGCAAGATATGTCTATGAATCAAGATTAGAACATTGTAAACTACAGTGATGACAGTGGTCAACTATGGTTCTGAAGCGTAGGCGCCCTGGAAAACAGAGGGGGATTTGCAAAGTGTTCCAGAAAAATAACGTACGGATTGTTTTGGGTACTCGACTGACTGACCATAGCTCAAACAGTAAGTTGCACTAAAAATGTGATTGAATCGCGCTTTCTAGGGCTATAATGAAAGAAAGGATGAGAAGGCTAGGACATGTTCTGCAGACTAAGGATGACAGGTTGCCAAAGATTGTCCTTATCGACTACCCATCTAGGGCCAAACGAAAAGCAGGTCGTCTCCGAATGGTGTGGGAGGATGTCTTAAGGAAAGATCTAAGGTAAATGGGAACTTCTTGGGAGGGTGTACAGAAGGAAGCTTTGAATAGATCGGGATGAGCGTAGGAGCGTGCGTAGCTGTGTTGGCCTCAGGCGGCTTGATGCTGAGTAAGTTGTTAGTAGTAGTAGTAGTGTACTAGATCTTCTCTGATCATTTTAAACTCTAACCTTAAAGTTCCGATAAGAATCTTTCCGTTTCTTTTCTTGCCTTAAACTGATTTTTAGTTCAATCGTAAACGATTACTATTATCGTCATTTTTTGAAATAGAATGCTTTTGCGAAACAAAGAGGCTACTGAATTGAACAGCGAAAACTATTTCACTAGCTTTTATTACTTTTTGTGCGTCACGAAACTTATAAAACTAATTCAGCTTGTTTTTAGTGAGTTGTCCGAACACGAATCCCAGCCAGAGCAAGAAGAGGCCGAGAAAAAGGCCATGCCTATTCTCTACTTCAATCCAGATGCCTTGCACCTCACTTTTGTTGATCATTTAAGAGTGGCGGGTGCCGTTTGGGAAGGTAAAGAATCTCTAATGTTCTTTTTTATAATTAAGCATAAAAAAAATGAAGTTAAAAAAAGTTAAGAGCGATATTAAAATTTAAAATGAATGGAAATTATTCCCTAAACGGGGGGAAGGGAATTTCCGCTCCTCAACTTACTGCTTTTTACGGTGAAGTATGCGTTTTTGTTATCAATGCTTTAAGAAAGACTGACAAAGCAGAAGAGCAACTGGAATGGAATGAAGACAATTTTCCAAAATGTCTCAAGAATTTAAGCGTTTGCTGATGAGTATTTGCTTGGAACAACACAATTTTCACTGGAAATATTTTAAAGACAATTGGTCATACGTTTAGTCTTAGATACTTTTAAATTAGCGCTACAGAATTTTAGCGTAAATAACAGAAGATGAAGAAAAGGAAAATGAAATAATTTCCGTTCGCTATAAATTTGTTTTGTCAATATTTGGATTTATTTGAAAAAAGGTGTTTTTTTAGGCTCATAAAGCTTCACATCCTACTTTTTATTGTATTACTTACACCATTGTAGGCTATAATGTGAAACCATTTTGATACTTTTTATCAAAATGTTGTTACAACTACTACTGATATTATTACTTCTACCCCCTGACAATACGCCCCCCCCCGTGTAAATTACCTCCCCATGGAAAATACCCTCTCCCGGAAAATAACCTCCCCCTGAGGAAAATATTTCCCCCGATGAAAATATCCCACCCCCCGAAAATAACCCCCGTGGAAAATATACCCCCCCCCCTCCGTGGAAAATAAGGCTTTCCAAATTTGAGGATTTTATTTGAGTTTTTTTTCCATAGGGTGAAGGAGTTTTGTTACTTAAGTATTATACGCCACTCACTCAAGTTTACGCTGTGTAAAACTCGAGAACAAGCCGGTTTCTTCGTTAGTTTTTTTCAGCTTAGTGCGGGATAAGACAAAGACAAGTGACAGAATAGATGGGACATATATCATTTGGGCTATATGTTTGCACATAATGGTGGGGGGGGTAAATTATTTGGACAGTTTGAAGTCAGAAAACCAATCTACTTAATACTATGCAGAATAATTGTACCTAACACATTTTGCATGCAGGCCCGCTATACTCTACCTCCTCCACCGCCCCCCCCCTAATGTGCAAATATATAACCCAAATTTGTTTCTAAAATAACGAAGAAACTAGCGAACACAGTATCATAGGCAGTGGAAACGCGCTGCCTAAGTAAAGAACGATGTTGGCACAATGTATTATTTATTTATTTTTTTGTTCTAGACCAGGGCACTTTATATCGAAGGAGTTGTCGTAGAAACTTCGAAAAGGGCTCATTCGATTGGAAATTGGAGTGGCTAGTGCCCTTTTTAATAGTCAAAAGTGATTGGAAGGTGACTAACACCCCTTCTTCGCCCACCATATCCCCAAACACATCCAATCAAAATTTTGAGATAACCATTTTGTTCAGCGTAGTCGATTTCCAAATAGAAATTATGTTTCTGAGGAGGACACTCCCTCACAGCCCTAAGGGCAAGGGTTGTAAGTTATGCCCTGAGGACATATAAGATTTTTATAGAAAGTGTAGTCGTAAAAACTTCAAAAAAGGCTCATTCGTTTGGAAATTCAAAGGGCTAGTGCCCTTTTTAATAGTCGAAAGTGATTGGAGGAAAACTAACCCCCTTCTCACGCCCACCTATTCCCCAAACACATCCAATCAAAATTTTGATAATGCCATTTTTTTCAACGTAGTTGAAATTTCTAAAAATTAGGTATTTGAGGATTACAACCCCCCCCCCACAGCCCTCAGGGCAAGGGTTATAAGTTTTGGCCTGGGGGCATATAAGGGTTTTATAGAAAGCGTTGTCGTAGAGACTTCAAAAAGAGCTTGTTCCATTAAAGATGGTAATGGCCAGTGGCCTTTTTAGTTGTCGAAAGTAATTGGAGGGTAACTAACCCCCCTCTCACGCCCACTATTTTCCCGAACACATACAATCAAAATTTTGAGAGAGCCATTTTTTCAACGTAGTTCAAAGTTCTGGAAATTACGTCTTTGAGGATGACAACCCCCACAGCCCTCAGAGCAAGGGTTGTAAGTTATGCCCTGGGGGCATATGAGGTTTTCATAGAAAGCGTTTTCGTAAAACTTCAAAAATTTTCCCATTTTAATCGTTGAAAGTAATTGGAGGGCAACTAACCGCCCTCTCACGCCAACCATTTCCCTGAACACATCCAATCAAAATTTTGAGGTATTCATTTTATTCAGCGTAGTTAAAAGTTCTGGAAATTAGGTCTTTTAGGATGACAACCCCCTCAGAGCTATCAGGGCAAGGGCTGTAAGTTATTCCCTGGGGGTATATATGGTTTTTATAGAAAGTTTTGTCGTAGAAACGACAAAAAGGGCTCATTTGATTGGAAATTGAAAGGGCTAGTGCCCTTTATAATAATCAAAAGTGAATGGAGAGCAAATAACCCCCTTCTCACGCCCACCATTTCCCCAAGCACATTCAATTAAAATTTTGAGATAGCAATTTTCTTCAACGTAGTTGAAAGTTCTGGAAATTATGATTTTGAGGATGACAAACTCCCCAAACTCCTCAGGGCAAGGGTTGTAAGTTGTGTCCTGGGGGCACATAAGGTTTTTATAGAAAGCGTTTTCGTAGAGACTTCAAAAGGGCTCATTCGATTTGAAGTTGAAAGGGCTAGTGCCCTTTTTAATAGTTGAAAGTGATTGGAGGGCAACTAACCCCCCTCTCACGCCCACCATTTCTCCAAGCAATCCAATCAAAATTTTGAGATATTTGTTTGTTCAACGTGGCTGAAAATTCTGAAAATTAGGTCTTTGAGATAATATCCCCCATCCCCACGGTAAGGGTTGTAAGTTATACCGCGGGGCAAGGGTTGTAAGTTATGCCTTGGGGCCATATACGGTTTTTATAGATAGCGTTGTCATAGAAACTTCAAAAAGGGCTCACTGAATTGGAAACTGAAAGGGCTAGTGCCATTTTTAATAGTCGAAAGTAATCAGAGCGAGAATCGCCCCCCCCCCCCCCAACGCCAATCCCCAAACATTTCCGATCAACATTTTGATATGGCCATTTTGTTCAACGTAGTTGAAAGATCTGGAAACTATGTCTTTGAGGATGACAACCCTCCCCCCATAGCCCTCATGACAAGGGTCGTAAGTCATGCCCTTGGGACATATAACTTTTTTATAGAAAGTTTTGTCGCGAAAGCTTCAAAACAGCTCATTCGATTGGAAATTGAGAGGACTAGTGCCTTTTTTTTTAGTCGAAAGTGATCAGAGGGCAAATGTCTCCCTCCATGCCTATCATTTCCCCAAACACTTCCAATCAAAATTTTGACATAACCATTTTGTTAAGCCTATAAAAAAGGTCTGGAAATTATGTCTTTGAGGATAAAAAATCCCCCCAGCCCTCAGAGCAAGGGTTGTGAGTTGTGCCCTGGGGACATATAGGGTTTTTATAGAAAGTGTGGTCATGTAAACTTCAAAGGAGGCTCATTGGATTGGTAATCAGACGCCCTAGTGCTCTTTTTAAGAGTCAAAGTGATCAAAGGGCAGCTACCCTCTCAACTTTCCCTCACATTGTCCCGAAATGCGTCTAATAGAAATTTTGAGATAGCCATTCTATTCAAAATAGTCTAAATATCATATAACAAGGCTTCATCAAATATCATATAACAAATATAATTTGTACTTTACTGAAAAAAATTCTTTGAAATGTTTTCACTTGTAACTTTAAGAAAACAAAAATTAATTAAGATATTAAGCAATAAATATCCGCATATGTATATTAAGCTGACAATGCACATTTTTTCAGTAAATTAATTTGAATTTTTTTCAGTAAAGTACAAATTATATTCTGGCTTTCAGAAAGCATAGGGTTTAGAACCCTACTCAGATTAATTTCTGCTCGTTTTGACTTTGACTTATTTTAATTTTTGTTTTTTTTTGGGTTTCATTTATTTATTGATACTTATTTATGGTAGTTGTATGCTTGGTAAATTAGTTGATTCTATTTTTGTTCATATTTGGTTTAATGGAGTTCTTTACTTTTTTTTGAAAAACTAGTTTTGTGCAAAAAGTTTTTTTGATTAATATAAACAATAGATTATATTATCTTTATACAGTGCTAGCGAAGAAACCGGTTTGTTCTCGAGTTTTACACGTCGTAGACTTGAGTGAGTGGCGTATAATACACAAGTACCGGAATTTTTCATGCAGAGAGAGAGCCGGATTTCCCGGTATTATTTAAAAACGATCATAAATTTAATTTTAAAAAAGAACTAGTTTTTTCTACTGGAAGTAAGGAGCAACATCAAAACTTAAAACGAACAGAAATTATTATGCATATGAAACGAGCTTCCCCTTCCACAAGACCTTGCTCTTTACGCTAAAGTTTTGACTTTTGTCCTAATTTTTTAAGAACAATTCGAAACACAATGGTCGTTTAATTAGAACAATAAGCTTTGTTCTAAAATTCTATAAACAACTTTAGCGTAAAGAGCGAGTTTTTGAGGAGGAGGCAACCCCTTTCATATACTTAATAATTTCTGTTTGTTTTAAGGTTTGAGGTTGCTCATTACTTTCAGTTGAAAAACTTGTTTTTTTTTTCATTTAATTACTTACAGATAGTATTTGTTAATGGAGAACATACGGAACAAGTTTTTTTTTTAAAGAAAAGTAAAGAGCCTCATTAAACCAAAAATGAGCAGAAATAAAGTCAAATAATCTTCAAAGTAAAAACTATGGAGTCTAATAGAAAAAAAAAACAACAAAATGATATAAAATATTTTTTCTATCAAAAAGAGCATGTCAAAAAAAATGAACAGAAATTATTATAAAAACCTTTTTCTACAAAACAAGTTTGTCAAAGAATAGGAAAGAGCCTCATTAAGCCAAAAATGAGTAGAAATAAATTCAAATAATCTTCCAAGCGTAAAAATACCACAAATATCCATCAATAAATGAATTAAACCCAAAACGAACAAAAGTTACAAGAAATAACCGATTCAAACTTAAAACAAACACTAATTAGCATGAGTAGAGCTGACAACCTCCACACCTCCTCAAGACCAGAACATAATTTGCACTTTTACTGAAAACAAAATACATTTTAAATATTTTCATTTTTTAACTTTAAAAAATAAAGAAGTATTAAAACTATAAGGAATAAATATCAGAATCAAGGAGGCACACTTGTGCCTCTATAAAGAGGCGACCCACCACAATGTTAAGCGATTTCAGGTCCTAGAGGTCGCAGAGAGACGGCAATAATCGCATTTTGTAGCCCAAGCTCAAACTAAGAAACTTGCAAAATTTCATCCTCCTCCGACTTTATCTTCATGGGGTAAACTGGGCCGGAAGTTTCGACTCTCCCACCACAGCCCCCCTTTAACGTTGTCCGATTGGGCTGAAATTTAGAGGTTAAGCTTTCCTAGGGCGCGGGAGCTTATCCTCGAAATTTCAGCTCAATCTGATCACTCCTTCCCTGTTTTCAAAAAACCAGATATAGCCACTTAAAATTCATCATTTCTTTTTTTTTCTTATCCACGCCTACAGGACACAGTTGGCAACTGATCCGGGTGAATGAGGACTCATTCGAAGCAGAATTCGACCTGGTAGGGACTTTTGATATTTTCAGACCGAAAAAATTATCCCCCGAATTTACATTTACGAAAAACCTCGTTTTCCTTTAATAGCCCATGTTAATTTTTCCCACCACAACCCCCCTTTAACGTTGTCCGATTGGGCTGAAATTTAGAGGTTAAGCTGTCCTAGTTCCTGGGAGCTTATCCTCGAAATATCCTCGAATACGATCGAACTGGGACTTTCTCACAACTCTTTTTTTTAAACAATAAAAACTTTAGCGTAAAGAGCGAGGCGTTGAGGAGGGCACAGCCCCTTTCATATACGGAATAATTTCTGTTCGTTTTAAGATTTAATGTCGCTCCTTACTTTCAGTTTAAAGAACTTTTTTTTTATTTAAAGGCTGCGAAAGCGGGGGGTTTGGGGGGCGGCAGCTCCCCAACTGTGCCTCCTAATCCCTGTACGTTTTAAGGTTCGACCTTGTAACTCAGCCTCTTTAACTCTTTAGAAAACGTAGTTTTTTTCAAATAATATGTGTATGAAACTGACAATGCACGGTTATTTTTTTTTTAGTAAAGTGCAAAATTATGTTCTGGTCTTGAGAAGACATGGGTGTAGTCAGCCATACTCCTTTTAATTTTTGCTCGTTTTGAGTTTTACTAGGTTATGTATTATAATTTCTGTTAGTTTTGGGTTTCATTTATTTATTAATGGTGATTTGTGGTAGTTTTACACTTGGAAGATAAGAAAAACAAACTCGTCGAATTTGACAACGCTTTCGTCCCTAAAGAACTTAAACAATATGAATGTGTTGGTTCCCAAAGCCAACTATACTTTTAAAGGAGAGCTAAACCTTCTTAAACTTATTGGAGCCATATGTTTTAGCTTAATTTTGATGATTGTTTACCTATATTTTTTTTCTTCTTCATTTTTTTTTTAATTAGGCGCCCGCTACTGCCAGAAATTGCAGAAGATCATATGGAAATTTTTTCAACAAAATTGGATTTGTGGGTTTTTCTAAGTTTATAAGATACTTTTGGTGTGTAAATGCCTCTTTTTCCCGATCCTTAGCACTTCTCAAAAAAAAAACTCAAATAAAATCGTCAAATTTGGGAACCTTATTTTCCAGGGGGGGGGGGGGGGTTCGGGGGGTGTTTTTTGTGTGGGTTATTTTCCAGGGGAGGGGTATTTTCTGAGGGATAAATGCCTAGAACCCTTCCTTAATTAGCAATTTTTTTATGTAGCTCTGCTATAGCAGAATGGGTTATTTTCCCATACTCGAATGATCAAAACGTAGATTAGTTTATAAGGCTTCAATCTAATTTGGCCATCCCTCTGGCCGGGCTTCCCCTTTCTTGGGTATTCTTATTAAATGAATAACTTTAGAAAATAATTTTGTCCCCTATCTTGTTGTCTTGGCCCTTGTTCTCTCTTCTTGCCTCTCAGTTTATTTCTATTTGAAGATTGCTATAAGCTTTCTAGTATTCTCCCCAGAAATAAAGTTAAAGGGCCAGGATTCCCTAGGAATACTATCAATAATATTTAACATAATTCTTTCTGTATTTTTATGATGAAGCTTCATGTTAACCCAACAACCAGCCTTCAAAGCTGAAAATAAAAAATTTTTAAGCTTTGCTACCTGATTGTTTGCAATATAAGAGGGTAATATCTACATAATAACAGTACCAACGTAATTTTTTATCTTTTAAACATTATTAAATATGAAAAAAAAACAGCTCTGTTTCAACTGAAAGTATTGAGTTAAAATAAGTTTTTAGTACTGTTGAAAAAGCTTCTTATTCTAATTAAACAGCGCTTGTGTTTCAGGAGTTGCTCCAAAGATTTGGGACAACAAGTTAAATTTTAAAGTAATGGGCGAGGTACTGAAGAGGGGGTAATCCCCCTACATATACAGAATGATTTCTGTTCGTTCTCTCTTTTATAGTTGCTCCTTACTTTCAGCTGAAAAAAATAATATTTGTTCTAATAATAATTTCTATATGGTTTTTCAAATAATGCCGGGAAACCTAGCCCCCTCTATGAAACCTCACCCCAAACAAAAAATTATCAGTTGAAGTATTTTACCATGCAAAATACCCACCTCGCCAAAAATAAAATCCCTCCGAAATTTTCTATTCTCGCTGAAAATTTTCCCCGTAAAATTTCTTATGGACGAATCCGTCTGAAAAAATCTCCCTAACATACTTTCCTTTGAAAAAGACATTAATTTCAAATCGTTTTTCAAAAAAGACTGGAAATCTCCTTCCATGGAATTTTTTCCCGAGAATCCTCCCCCCTCCGTGGGAAGTTGATCCTGTTAAAATTTCTTCCATGGATAATTTCTCCCTGGAAAATTACCAAATGAAAAAATACTTTCGTGGAAATCCCCCCGCCATGAAAAATCCTCTAGAAAATGCCAACCCAGTTAAAAATTTCTCCTGGAAAATTTTCCAGGAACAACTCCACATGCAAAATTGAGACGGCAAAGAGAGAGTATGACAGTTAAAAATAGTTTTGCATGGGAATTCTGTCAATTTTCCCTAGCGCAAGATTTTCCAAAGAAAGTTCGCCCCTGGAAACTCCCCCCCCCCCCAACGGAAAATTCTCCCCGTAGAAAACTACCCCTCCAACACATACAAATGTTAGTATACTTCCCAATAAAATGGTATATGTATACAGTGAGCAAATTTCCAAACTTACAGCTATTTCCCCAGAGGCTGTGGAGGGTCATGGTGTCCCAAAAGGCATTGCTAGACCTTCCATTTATGCTGAAAGAAATGGTTATCTCAAAATTCTTGTCAGACGACGTTAGGGAAAAGGGGCATGGGAAGGAGAGTAGTTACCATCCAATCTTTTTGTTCACTTAAAAAGGGCAGTAGAGCTTTTAATTTCCGTTCAAATCATCCCACTTCCAATCTTCTAGGACCATTGGGTCGACAAAATCACTCCTGGGAAAAATAGATAGTAAAACTAACACGCTCAATGGATTGGAAATTGAAAGGTCTATTGCCCTTTCAAATAGTCGAAAGTGACTGGAGGACAAAAATGCCCCCCCCCACCCTCACCCCCATCATTTCCCCAAACACTTCTATTAAGACTACTACAAATGCGTCTGCTCTTTTTATAGCTTTGAATTTACAGATTCAGCGTTGTTAGCCAGAGTGGAGTTAGATATCAATAAATTAAAACGAGCAGAAATTGTTACATATATAAAAGGGGTTGCCTCATCCTCAAGACTGCTCTTTTTAAGCTAAAGTTATTTTTTATAGAACTTTCGTGTTCATTTTTGCTCGTTTTGAGTTTGAATCGGTTATTTATTGTAATTTCTGCTCGTTTTGGGTTTAATTCATTGATTGATGGTGAATTGTGGTAGTTTTAGGCTTGGAATTTTTTTTTGAATTTTATCTCTACTCATTTTTGGCTTAATGAGACTCTTTACTGTTTGACAAACTTGTTTTGTGGCATTTTTTTTTCATTAATTTCTGTTCATTCTTTATTGACATAGTCTTTTTCATAGGAAAATATTTCATATCTTTTTGTTTGTTTTTCAGTTAGACTCCATAGCTTTTGCTTTGAAGATTATTTGACTTTATTTCTGCTGATTTTTGGTTTAATGAGGCCCTTTACTTTCGTTTAAAAAACTTGTTCCGTATGTTTCCCATTAACAAATACTACCTGTAAGTAATTAAATAAAAAAACAAGTTTTTCAACTGAAAGTAAGGAGTAACATCAAACCTTAAAACGAACAGAAATTCTTACGTGTATGAAAGGGGTAGCCTCCTCCTCAAGACCTCCCTCTTTACGGTAAATATTTTTTTTTATAGAATTTTAAAACAAAGCTTATTGTTCTAATTAAACGGCCATTGTGTTTCAGGAATCGTTCTTGAAGATTTAGGACAAAAAGTCAAAACTTTACTGTCCAAGGATATTGATGTTAACTTTTCCTTCTCTGTTAAAACCACTTTATAAGGTATACAACAAATCTATAAACCTCAATCAGGAAACTAATCGTTCAGGAGTTTTTCAACACATACAAATAATAGTTCATAAATACCTCAGGAATTATCCTTTTATTCGATCTCGAATCACTAAATAATCTTTCTTCTGCATGTTTTACTTTTTCTCAGCTTCATGGCTTCCGCAGCCCCTAAGTTTTCGCCGTCTTTTACCTCTCATCAAAATAATTATCATCTTCGCAAAACAAATACGCATATTCGAGTTCCTTTTACTCCTTTTGCAAGGTCAGATTTCAATCCTTTAATGGCGAATCATTGTATGTAATAAGTTGCCTGAATCGGCTGGAAGGTGCCACTCATTCAGGTTGTTAAATTTTTTTTTGAAAATTTGTTAGGCTTCTTAGAAGCTATTATTATCTATTTGTGTTTTTCTTCTATATTATTATTTTATTGGAGTCTATTTAGTCTACTTAATTAATCTAATCCATTCAGTAAATTTAGTTTTTGTGTTCTATAGATTTATTTTTATTTATTTGTTTATTATTATTATTTTTGATCTTCTCTCTGTTTTCACTGAGTTAACGACTTCTTTATCTTCCCCCCTTCTTTACAGGCCAATTAGCCTTTGGGGGAATCGCAAAAATGTAATATTGTATTTCCATTTCATGATGGTTAAATCTTATCTTATTTCATATAAATGGTTGGAGTAATTTCTATAAACACAGCTAAACTTGAATTGTAGCTCCAGTTCCATGTATTAGTTTGCATTTGAGAAACTTCCTACTATAGCAAAACCAGAAGTAAATGGAAGACTTTATTAAATGTGAAGCCAGAGTAGCCTGTGAAATGTCTTGAAGCAACTAAGGATAGGGAGGAAGGGAGGGAGGCAGGAAGGCAGGAAGGGAGCAGCAGAGCTGAGCAAAAGGGGCGAGAGGTTCAATTCAGAAACGTCCAACATTTTCTGTTCGCAAGCTGAGTAAGTCCCTCGGTATGCACGGTGAGAATTGCAGGAGCATACTAATAATGGTCGTGTATGGTAGAAAAAAGGAACAAGCCTATGTAGCTCAACCCTGCTCTGATAATGAGGGGAGGGATCTTTGGAGACCCTTTGATCAAGGATAATTTAAGTTGAAACCTAGACCTAAGCCTCTGAGATGATTTATAACGTGCTACCAGACGGATACAGTATCCTTAGGGAGTCTGAAGGCGTATGTAAGGCTCAAGGAGGAGATCGAAGGTATTCTTCCGGTGGTTTGTAAGGAAGTCAAGGACAACTTTGTGCCGTGCCTCAAGAAATACGTGGAATTAAATTGGGGCAATCTCGAATGGATAGCTCTGAATGAAACAGAACTCCCCAGAATTTCAAGACAAGATATATTCATTATTAATCAAGCAAACAATGAGAACAAGGTGCTAAAACCCCATAGGCTCCTCCGAGGAAGGGAAGCCCTTATGTTTTAATAAAGCACTAAATCAAAAGGAATAAAAGTGTTATAAAGATTGAAACATCACTTTCCAAAATAAAGGAATAAAATGTCTGATCAAGCTCATTAGTATCCGGCACAATGATATCTTAGATACTGACCAGCGGACATGTCTTAGAAGAATTAAAAAAATTACTTAGAAGGGAAAGTGTACAAGTGATTTAGTGAATAAAAGCTTTGTTCAAATCTTGAAAGATATAGAGTCAATAAAATTTTGTTTATGGTGACGTTAATATTTTGCTGAACAACTAAAGTTTTCCTTTTTGTTTTTTTTTCTTGGGTGGGGGGGGGGGCTAAAACGGGGCTGAAGTAAATAAGGAATGGTCTGAGACTCACAAAGAAGGTCACTGGGCCAAAGAAAACATAATGTAAGAAAACAGGTTTAGTTTGAGGGTAGAAGCCCGCATTTTTTTTTTTTTGCGATTGGGTTTTAACTTATATTCTTATGTCCTCGGGCCATGGGAACCTAATGAAGAAGAGAAGATATACATTTTTTTTTGTTCCTTAGATAATGAGGGCCGAAAAGGGGCCAAAATACATTTTTTCCTGAATAATTCGGGACTTACAGCCAAAAGTTTCTAGTCCACTTGCCCCAATGGCTTGTTAAAGCATACATATACATAAAAAAAAGGAGAGGTCTTTTCTAGGCTGGTCCAAATTATACGTTAGATTTTAAATTTTGAGCCTAGAAATGCATTTATTTCTTATTTAAATTATAAATTTAAATTTAACCATATCCTTTCTTAAAGCTTTGGTGTTAAGCATGCTCTACTCTCCGCGGCTATTGGACGTCGTTCGGATACGACCAATAATGAAGAAGGTATTGAGACTTGTTGGTCATCTACTCTCACATATCCTGAAGAACGAAGAGACAGACGATTATGGACTATTCGAAAGTTTTTTGGTTTCAATCCAAATTTGTGGACCCTTTCATGTCTTTCCAGGTGTGTTATTCCATTTGGTTCGTTCGTCTCTAGTCTAATTTTAAAATTACAAACTTGCTCTTGTATGACGTTATTTAAATGTGTAATATAGTAGAATAGGGACTTACTGCCATCGTGAATCCTTGCTCTTGCCTTTCCTACCCGTACTGGTTAAACTCAGGTCACACCCCTATTTACTATTTATCGTACATGATCCATATCATCTTGTCTTCAAGTTGCTTTGTGAGTGTTGTGAGGTTGTGCACAATTACTTGGAAGTATATGAGAGTCAATGCAAAACGCAGCCATATTTTTTTTTTACCAATCGTGTCACATAAATGACACTGGAAATATCGTTTTGTCTTAAGAGAGCGTTTCTATCCGTCGAATGGAACTTTTTACGCTTTATTCGAAGAAACAGAACAAATCAGCAATAGTTTTTAGATCAGTTTTGAAGTTTCGGATCTAAAAAAAGTTTTTTTTCTTTCTTATGAACAAGTAAAATCCATAATTTTGTCATTCAGTTCTGAATGAAATACACCTAAAAGTTATATGTTACATATAACTTTTACTTTTACCATATGTTACAAGTTTAGTTTTCCACAGTTGCTCGTTTTTTTTTGTTATAGATGCAACGAGACTTGGATATTTGATGCCTGGATAAAGGAAATATTTCTATAACTAAAAAAATTCCCATTGTATAGATTTGAAGCTTAACACAGCATAATTGCAATATTTTAGACATCCATGCCTTCATATACAAGGAAGGGATAGAAAGGAACTCCTCCTGGAAATTAGTTCAGATGCGCCGTTTAAAAACATGGTATTAAACTGCGCATGTTCGTGTTTATTTATTGGTTGAACACCCATCATTCACATAATATGATAAGACGGAGTAGAGGAAAAAGAAAAGAAGAGGAAAACAAACAAATAAAACAAAACCACATGCACAAGAAAGAGTTAGGAAAAAGAAAAGAAGAGGAAAACAAACAAATAAAACAAAACCACATTCACAATAAAGAGTTAGGAAAAAGAAAAGAAGAGGAAAACAAACAAATAAAACAAAACCACATTCACAAGAAAGAGTTAGGAAAAATAAAAGAAGATTAAAACAAACAAATAAAACAAAACCACATTCACAAGAAAGAGTTAGGAAAAAGAAAAGAAGAGGAAAACAAACAAATAAAACAAAACCACATGCACAAGAAAGAGTTAGGAAAAAGAAAAGAAGAGGAAAACAAACAAATAAAACAAAACCACAGTAGAGAGGGGGGTTCTACTCCGAGCGGGACTCCTAATATGGGCATAGAGTCCCTAGGGGAGATGGATTTCTGAGAAATTGATTGCGTAATCGATTGGGAATTTGGAACACCTGTGCTGTCAGTCATTAATCAAAATGTTCCCGGGGAAGTTAATTAATGTCTGACAGGTACTGTCAACATTTCTCCAGGAATAGATCCAAGTCATTAATGTCTTTGCCTCGGAAACAACTCTTTTGGTCGACCTCCAAAGGATATTAATAACCAAAGGCCATGGAAACAATTCTCCAAGAAACATCTTAGCGAAGAATTGTTGTAGCGCGGGAATAAGGTTTCATATTAATTTGAAATGTATTAGCGCAGAGATCCCAAAAAAAAGGAACACGCTGAATTACGTTTAGGGATTATTTGGGCGAAACTGTTTTAGACAGGTTATGGAATTATTTCGGCGAAACAGCTAGAGACATTTTAAAAGATGATTTTAGGAAACAGTTAGAAGAGAATTTGAGGGTCAAACTCTGTGGTCCTTATAATACACAAGTTCCATTTGAACAGTGTCGTAAGGTCCTATACAACAACCCAAAGGGTTCCGATCCCCCTACCCCAACCCCAAAGGGTTCCAATCCCCCCACCCCAACCCCGAAGGAAGCCACCGGTCCTCAAAGGTCCACTGGGCTCCCAAAGGGCCCCCGGGCCCTCAAGGTTCCCCCATACCCCCCCCCCCCCGGGGCCCAAAGGGCCCCTCCCCCCTTTGGCCTCCCAAAGGGGCCCCTCTCCCTCCATCTCCTCCCTCCTCCTCCTCCCTCCCCTCCTCCTCACCTCCTCCTCCTCCTCCTCCTCCTCCTCCCACCACCTCCTCCCCTCCCCTCCTCCCCTCCCCTTCCCTCCCCCATTTTTTATACTTTTTTTGTGCATTGAGACACAGAACGACCCCCTCCCCCCGGCCCCACCCCCCAACCAAGGGGAGTAATTTCAAAGATCAATTTGAAATTATATCGTTGAAAATAAAGAGTTTGAAAATTTAAGTATTTTTTGGTTTTGGTTTAACATGTCACATTTAAAATTTCTTTATTTTTAAAAGCTAATTTTGAATTTCTTTCTTTGAAATGCAAGAGTTGGAATATTTCAGTAGTGTTTGGTTGTGGTTTACCTTGTCACAGTTACATTTTCTTGATTTTTAAAATTTCAATTTGAATTTCTTTCATTGAAATGCAAGAGCTGGAATTTTTTAGTAGTGTTTGGTTTACCTTGTCACAGTTACATTTTCTTGATTTTTCAATGTTCATTCCGTATTTCTTTAGTTGAAATGCACGAGTTGGACTATTTCAGTAGTGTTTGGTTGTGGTTTACCTTGTCACAGTTACATTTTATTGATTTTTCAAAGTTCATTTTGAATTTCCTTGGTTGAAATGCAAGAGTTGGAATATTTCAGTAGTGTGTTGTTGTAGTTTACCTTGTCACAGTTACATTGTCTTAATTTTTCAAAGTTAAATTTGAATTTTTTTTTCATTGAAATACAATATTTGAATTATTTTAGATGTGTTTGATCGTAGTTTACATTTTCACAGTTACATTTACTAAAGTATACAAATTTAACTATTATCTTAAATCGTTGAAATGAGAGAGTTGGAAAATTTAAGTAGCGTTTGGTTGTGGTTTACCTTGTCACAGTTACATTTTCTGGATTTTTCAAAGTTCATTTTGAATTTCTTTCGTTTAAATGCAAGAGTTGGAAGATTTTAGTAGTGTTTGGTTGTGGTTTACCGTGTCACAGTTACATCTTCTTAATTTTTCAATGTTCATTTTTAATTTCTTTCGGTGAAATGCAAGAGTTGAAATATTTCAGTAGTGTGTGGTTGTAGTTTACCCGGTCACAGTTACATTCACGTAATTTTTCAATGTTTATTTTGAATTTCTTTCGTTAGAATAGGACTATTTCAGTATTGTGTGGTTGTTGTTTACCGTATCAGAGTGACATTAACTTAATTTTTCAAAGTTCATTTTTAATTTCTTTCGTTGCAATGCAATAGTTGGAATATTTCATTAGTTTTTCGTTGTGGTTTACATTGTCAAAGTTACATTTTCATGATTTTTCAAATTTCATTTTGAATTTCTTTCGTTGAAATGCAAGAGTTGGAATATTTCAGTAGTGTTTGGTTGTGGTTTACCTTGTCACAGCGACACTATTTTGATTTTTCAAAGTTCATTTTGAATTTCTTACGTTGAAATACAAGAGTTGGAATATTTCATTTGTGTTTTGTTGTGGTTTTCCTTGTCACAGTTAAATTTTATTGATTTTTGATATTTAGTTTTGAATTTCTTTAGTTGAAATTCATGAGTTGGAATATTTCAGTAGTGTTTTGTTGTGGTTTACCGTGTCACAGTTACATTTTCTTGATTTTTCAAAGTTCATTTCGAATTTCTTTCGTTGAAATGCAAGAGTTGGAATATTTCAGTAGTGTGTTATTGTAGTTTACCTTGTCACAGTTACATTTTCTTGATTTTTCAAAGTTAATTTTGAATTTCTTAAATAGAAATGCAAGAGTTGGAATATTTCAGTAGTGTTTGGTTGTGGTTTACAATGTCACAGTTACATTTTCCTGATTTTTCAAAGTTCATTTTGAATTTCTTTCATTGAAATGCAAGAGTTGAAATATTTCAGTAGTGTTTGGTTGTGGTTTACCTTGTCACTGTTACATTTTCTTGATTTTTCAAAGTTTATTTTGAATTTCTTTCGTTGAAATGCA
>NC_142800.1:79256981-79327624 GCF_049724085.1 Artemia sp. Qi Xiang Cuo
TTCCTTTAGGATAACTTAATCCCCCGAAGTCCCCGGGGGGAGGGCTGAAAGTTATGAACTTTACCCAATGGTAACATATAGTAGCCTATTCGTTATTGGGAAGTATATAGACGTTTTCAGGGGGGATTTTTTCTGGTAGGTGGGGGGGAGGGGGTCGGGGGTTATGTGGGAGGATCTTTCTATGAAGGAAGTTTTCATGGGAGAAGAGAAATGGCTATGAAGGGGGCACTGGATTTCCCAGCATTATTAAAGAAAAAGATCAGAAATTAAGTAAAAACAACAAGTTTCCAACTGATTTCAACTGATCAACTGATTGTGATTAAGGGGTTATTTTTAAAGAATTGGAAAAAAAATTTGAACTTTAGCTGAAAGAGCGAGGTATTGACTAGACGGCGAACCCCTAGTAGTAGTACTTTCATAATAGCTATTTATTCTAAATAGCGGTCTTTGTGATTAAGGGGTCATTTTAAAGAATTGGAACAAAATTTGAACTTTAGCTTAAAGAGCGAGGTATTGACTAGGGGGCGAGCCCCCTAATATACGTATTAAAAATCTATGAATATAGAAGTTCGTTACGTAACTTAATTCGTAAGTTACGTATATTTGTTACTAATAAAAACGTTCGTAAATAAAATTAAACAAGTTTCGAGAAAGCCATTTAAACAAATAAAAGTAAAATTAATATACAAAATTTTGTTTTAATTATTCATGTACGGTGAGCCAAAATCAAAACCTTCATTAATTCAAAAACGTTCAAAAATTAAATAAAAAAGACAAGTTTTTTTTTTAACTGAAAGTAAGGAACGACGTTAAAACTTAAAAACGAACAGAAATTATTCCGTTTATGAAGGGGGCTGTCCTCAACACCTCGCTCTTTACGCTGAAGTTTGACTTTCTCACAACTCTATTATTTTTTAACAATAAAAAAAACTTTAGCGTAAAGAGCGAAGCGTTGAGGAGGGGACAGCCCCCTTGATATACGGAATAATGGCAGAATAATGGTCATGGTCTAAAATATGATAACTATGTCTTTTAGGATGACTTAATCCCCCGAAGTCCCCGGAGGGAGGGCTGAAAGTTATGAACTTTACCCAATGTTAACATGAAGCATTGGTTATTGGGAAGTATACAGAAGTTTTCAGGGGAGATTTTTTCTGGTAGTGGGGGGGGGGGAAGTCGAGGGCTATGTGGGAGGATCTTTCCACGAAGAAAGTTTTCATGGGGGAAGGGACATTACTTTGAAGGGGGCGCCGAATTTCCCAGTATTATTTTAAAAAAAAGATCAGAAATTAAATATAAAAAAACAAGTTTTTCAACTGAAAGTAAGCAGCAACATCGAAACTTTAAACGAACAGAAAATATTACGTATATGATTGGGCTAACCCCTAGTCAGTACCTCGCTCTTTAAGCCAAAGATTTTTTAGTACTTTCATAAGAGCTATTTATTCTAAATAACGGCCTTTGGGATTAAGGGGCCATTTTTAAATAATTGGAACAAAATTTGAACTTTAGCGTAAAGTGCGAGGTATTGAAAAGGGGTCAAACCCCCTGATATACGTAATAAAAATATACGAATATAGAAATTCATAATGTAAGTTAATTCGTAAGTTATGTGTATTTATTACTAATAAAAACGTTAGTAAAAAAAATTAAACAATTATCGCGAAAGCCATTAAACCAAATAAAAGCAAAATTAGTATGCAAATTTTGTTTCAATATTTCATGTACGGTGAGCCAAAATCAAAATCTGCATTAATTCAAAAGCGTTCAAAAATTAAATAAAAAAACAAGTTTTTTTAACTGAAAGTAAGGAACGACGTTAAAAATTAAAACGAACAGAAATTATTCCGTATATGAAAGGGGCTCCCCCCTCCTCAACGCCTCGATCTTTACGCTAATGTTGACTTTCTCACAACTCTATTTTTTTAAACAATAAAAAACTTTAGCGTAAAGAGCGAGGCGTTGAGGAGGGGGCAGCCCCTTTCATATACGGAATAATTTCTGTTCGTTTTAAGTTTTAACGTCGTTCTTTACTTCCAGTTAAAAGAAAACTTTTTTTTTTTTATTTAATCCCTGAAAAACTAGGGTGGAAAACGGCTTCTTTTTTAATTAGTTACTTAAAAAGGAAACTTGAACTTCGACTATGTCTTTCAATGGGCCCTCTTTCGATATGCTATGGCCAGTAGTTTGATACCTTCCATATAATATCCTCAAATACGTTGAATCTTGTTCTACTTTTCTACATTTTTCTCAGGGTTACCCTCCTTATTGGGAGTGTCTTCCCCTTTTTCTAAAATTCAGCGTTTTTTTTTTTTAAATAATGGCTTGTGACCGGCTATATTAAACTTCCTAACTAGAATGACCATTAAATTCAGATCTTGCTTATACATAAATTGTTATCAAACTTCCGTTGTTTAGAGTTTCGGTTTCTATTGACAAAGATTCATTATTGTCCTTCCTTTAAAGTTTTTATCTTATGCCCCGCTTAAAGGAGTGTGAGCCTGTTGGAACCTATGGGAGTATGATTCCATGGGAGTGTGAGCCTATTATTTATGCATTTTCAGTTCATATTTTAGAGACAAAACAACTATTGCCACCAGGTCGTTGAAAATATACTGGAGGACCTTTTCCCATGGATAGGGTTTGGACATTAATAGAGCTTGGACTTTAAAAATTAAAGGTGACAAATATATATATATATATATATATATATATATATATATATATATATATATATATATATATATATATATATATATATATATATATATATATATATATATATATATATATATATATATATATATATATATATATATATATATATATATATATATATATATATATATATATATATATATATATATATATATATATATATATATATATATATACCATTTAACGAATTCGCAAGTATGACGAGCCTCCATAATACTGTTGACGTTGACAGTTCAAGATTTTTTTTTTTTTTTTTTTTTTTTTTTTTTTTTTTTTTTTTTTTACTTCATCGAGTATAATTCGTTTTTTTGTTTTTAATGCAGCCTATGCTGGATATGGCATTGGTGTCTTTGAAGTCGTATGGAATGATCATCGTAACCTCATCTTCTCGTAAACAGCATTTGTTTATTAAAGTAATTTGATTGGTGAATATAAAGCCATCTAAATGGGAAAGTATACATGGGTCTACATAATTTCAGACAGGGGAGGTAGTGAAATTCCCCCTTGATGGGTCTGAAGACCACCCCCTGGAAAATTTGCTCTTTAATAACAAAGTTTTTCGTATTTTGACTCCTCCCTTAAGGACAAATCCTTGGCCCTGGATTTCTTTCACTATTGCTATTGTTTTACTTCTTTAAAAGACTACGTAGAATCGTCAGCCTTTGTTATGTACAACTAAATGTACTATGTGCATATTCATGCCTGCTGATCGTGAGGAGAATGGAAGACTTTTCCCCTCTTTAGTATCGACCTGAAAAGTTTCCTACTTGTATTTTTTATCCTCCCCGAAAAAAATAATGTGACGCATCCCTCCCCTGGGGATGGATTAAATCATGTGCGCTCCTGTTACCGTGTTACCTTAACCGTGCATACACACTGACATTTATAGAGTAGCCTAATACAGAATCTTAAGTTGGGAAATTTTAAGTCAGAGTATATACTAATTTAGTACCATAAAACAACTATCTTCGTGACTTATTAATTCCCGTTAGGACTGTAATTGCACAACTTTCCGGTTCTAAATGAATAAAACTTGCAACTTTTTTTTTAGATGCACGATTAACCCATAGTATTCAAAGAGTTGAGAATTCACATCTGTTTTAATGAACACACAATCAAACACTAGATTCTAAAAGAAAGCATAGCCATGGGATAATCTCATGCATAATTTTTTTGCCAAAAAAGATGACATTACTTTTTTGATTTGTTCAATACGTGATTAAATGGTTAGATACGTGGTTTAAATCGTTGTTCATAAATTACCGAACGTTACTAATTATTATTGATATTACAGTAATTTTAACGTGATTGGTACTACCGTAAGTGATAACCCTGTATATTTTCAGCCAGATAGTCGACCTCACGAGTAAAAGTCACTTAATACTATAAATGATTCAATGCGTGGAGAAATATTTCCAGTTCAAAGTGACTCACGGTTTTCTTCTTTTTTTGTTTTTATCGTATAACGAACACCCTAGTCTGAAGCCACTCCGTTTAACATTCCTGGTTTTCATTTAGATAATTGGATGTATGATAAAATCTTGGATTGGTACCGCTGATGTGCCTACAAATTATCAGCCATATCTGGTACATAGTCGAATTGATCATTGAAAAGAGGTTGAATCAATATGCTACTATTACTACTACTGCTTCTACTAGGTTACCACTATTGCTACTGTTACTAATATGACTAAAAACCTCATTGTAGCCCCAATTCGCCTGAGGCCAACCCAGCTCTGCGTGCTCCCCCTTCAACCCGATCTTTTCCAAAGTATCATCTTTATACCGTTAAATTACAATTCCCTTTAAATCCGTTCTTATGACCTCTTCCCACTCTATCTTGGGATGACAAGCTTTTTCTTTGGCCCTGATGGATGGCTTAAAATCACAATGTTTGGCAAACTATCATCCTTCATCCGTAAAAAGGCTGTCAAACCATCTAAGCTTTGCTGTCATTTCATCCCTAGAAAGTCGATCGAACCGCATTTTTCTTTCAGATTATTGGTTGGTATACGGTAAGTCAAATGAATACCTTAAACTATCCTTAGACAATTCCTCTGGAAAAGTCTCATCATATTCTCCTGGAAAGTTCACCCCCGAAAATTTTCTCTCCATGAAAATCCACCCGAATAACAAAATTCCCCCTCCCAAATAAATGTCTTAGCATCCCAATAACAAATGGTATACGTAAACAATGAACAAATTTTATAATTTAAAAACTTATCTCCAGGGGCTGGGGGGATCCTTTTATCTCCAAAGGTATAGTTTTCAGACCTTTCAACTATAGTGAACAAAATGGTTATCTCAAAATTTCGATCGGAAAATTTCGGAGAAAAAAGGGGTGGTTAAGGGGGCTAGTTGCCCTCCAATCTTTTTGGTCACTTAACAAGGGCACTAGAACTTTCAGTTTTCGTTAGAACGACTCCCCTCCCAATTTCCTAGGACCATTTGGTTCGACACGATCACCCTTGGAAAAATAACAATCAAAAACAAATAAACCCGTATCCGTGATCTTTGTTCTGAAAAAAAAAAAAAACAACAACAAAATTTCACGTTTTTCTGCAGGTAGGAGCTTGAAACCTCTATAGTAGGGTTTTCTGATATGCTGAATCTTATGGTGTAATTTTGATCAAGATTCTTTCAGTTTTAGGGAATATTTATTTTTCGAAAATCAGACAGATTTTCTCAGGTTCGTAAGCTTTGGTAAATTCCACTAAACTTAATGAATATTATATATTTGGAATCGGTATAATAGTCCAATTCTTTTTATATGTCTATTCATATCAAAATTCCGTTTTTAGAATTTTGGTTACTTTTGAGCCGCGTAGCTCCTTACTTACAGTTTGTTACGACGAACTGTTTGAAAAATTACCCACGGAAGTGAAGTGACCACTTGATTGATTTTTGTATTACTTAATATCTTCTTTGTACCCTCACCCATTCCTAGTCTAAGCGATGTAGTCTTCTTAACATTAATTTTCAAACCTGTTCTTGCACCCTGAACTCTCAAAACCTCCAAAGTTCTTTCACTTTGCTTACATTTTTATTAAGAACCCTCAAATCATCAGCGTAGCTTAGGTATGGATTCAGCTTTTGATCAGCTTTTGATTAAGCTTACCCTCTTCAACCTAGTCATATTATAAGTCACCCTCCCCTCAACATTCCGTGAAAGTTTAAGCCTGATTCTCCAAGCTATTCTCGAGGTAATGCAGATACGCTACTCTGATAACCAGACAACACATTTAGTCTTTGGATTTACCAATATAAGAGCATCTTGCTTATCGAACAACCAAGATCAAATATGGCCCCCTTTTCTGCTAAGACCTATCTGTGAATAATTGGTAATCTACATTATATAGGGGCATTGCATGATTATGGCTGTGGGTATAAAGTCGACCCAATGGGCATACTTATTAGTCTTTTCGAGTTTTTTTTTTGCAAAATAAATATCTTGAATTTTAACCTAGTACAATGGGGGTTACGGTGTGACCGGGTAGCAGAAATCGGCTAGGTAGGGAGGCTCTATCACCTCAATCGCTTTTGGTCCTTTTGTCTATCAGTTTACAATCGAATAAGCTTCCTCCCGTGTTTTTACGGTAACCCCTTCCAAATGATTTGGCCGAGTACCAAAAGCTTTTCGGAATTATTTTTGGATCCCCTAACTCCCCCCCCCCCGCGATCCAGCATCAAGCAACTCCCCCTTTTCTATTATTAATTAAAATAAAAGTTTTCCACAAAATAAGTTTTTCAAAAAAAAGTGAAGAACTCTATTAAACCAAAAATGAACAAAAATAGAATCAAATAATCTACCAAGCATACAACTACCACAAATCAGTATCAATGAATAAATGAAACCCAAAACGAACAGAAATTAAAATAAATAACAGAACCCAACTCAAAACGAGGAGAAATTAATGTGAGTAGGGTTCTAAACCCCTATGCTTTCTAAAAGCTAGAATATAATTTGTACTTTACTGAAAAAATTACAATGAATTTACTGAAAAAAATGTGTATTGTCAGTCTAATATACATATGCTGATATTTACTCCTTAAAATCTTAATTAATTTTGATTTCTTAATGTTATAAAAATTGAAACATTTAAAAGAATTTTTCGGTAAAGTACAAATTATATTCTGGCTTTTAGAAAGCATGGGGTTTAGAACCCTACTCATATTAATTTCTGCTCGTTTTGAGTTTGACTCTGTTATTTATTTTAATTTCTGTTTGTTTTGGGTTTAATTAATTTGTTGATGCTGATTTGTGGTAGTTGTATATTTGGTAGATTATTTGATTATATTTTGTTCATTTTTTGGCTTAATGGAGTTCTTCATTTTTATTTAGTTATTTTGTGGAAAAAGTTTTTTTTTAATTAGTTTCTGTTGGTTTTATGTTGACATAGTCTTTTTCAGGGAAAAAGACTGGGCCTCTTCTAAAGTTAGACAACCATCCCTTCCATAAAAACCTTAAATACCCCCTGGGCATAACTTACAACCCTTGCCCCTAATCTCTGGGATCTGTTAAAACTCCAAAAGCCTTGTTATATGATATTTGGACTATTTTTGATAGAATGTCTATTTCAAAATTTCTATTAGATGCATTTCGGGGTAATACGATGTGTGTGTGGGGGGGGGGATAGCTACCATCCGATCACTTTGACTCTTAAAAAGAGGACTAGAGTGTCTGACTACCGATCCAATGAGTCCCCTCCGAAGTTTATATGACCATGCTTTCTATAAGAACCTTTTATGCCCCCCGGCCATAACTTACAACCCTTGCCCTGAGGGCTGGGAGGATTTGTTATCCTCAAAGACATAATTTCCAGACATTTCAAATACGTCGAACAAAATGGCTATCTCAAAATTTTTATTGGAGGTGTTTGGGGAAATGATGGGCGTGGTGAAATGATCTGATCACTTTTGACTAGTACAAAAGACACTAGTCATCTCAGTTTCCAATCGAATGAGCCCTTTTTGAAGCTTCTATGACAGAGCTTTCTATAAAAACCTTATATGCCCCAAGGGCATAACTTACGACCCTTGTTCTGTGGGCTATGGGTTGAGGGTTGTCATCCTCAAAGACATAATTTCCAGACCTTGCAACTACGTTGAATAAAATAGCCACATCAAAATATTAATCAAAAATATATTTGGGAAATAATGGGCGTGAGGGGGGGGGGGGGGTGATTCTCCTTCCGATTAGTTTCGACTGCTGAAAAGGACAATAGCCCTCTCAATTTCAATCTAATGAACCGTTTTTGAAGTTTCTACGACAACGTTTTCTATAAAAACATTATTCCCCCAGTGTATAACTTACAGCCTTAGCCCTGAGGGCTGTGGGGGGGGGGGTGTCTTACTCAAAGATATAATTTTCAGACTGTACAATTACGTTCAACAAAATGGCTATATCAAAATGTTGATCGGAAGTGTCTGAGAAATGATGGGCGTGGGGAGGGCATTCGGCCTCCGATCGCTTTTGACTATTAATAAGGGTACCATCCGTCTCATTCCCCAATTGAATGAGCCCTTTTTGAACTTTTTACTATAACGCTTTCTATAAAAAAAAAACTTATATGCCCCCAGGGCATAACTTACAACCTTTGCCCAGGGAGCTGTGGGGGGGTTGTCATCCTCAAAGACATAATTTCCGGAATTTTCAACTACGTTGAAAAAAGTGGCTATCTGAAAATTTAGATTGAATGTGTTCGGGGAAATGGTTGGTGTGAGATGGGGTTTAGTTGCCCTCCAATCACTTTCGACTATTGAAAAGGGCACAAGCCCTTTCAATTTTCAATCGAATGAGCCCTTTTTGAAGTTTCTACAACAACGCTTTCTATAAAAAAAAAACCTTATATGCCCCCAGGGCAGAATTCACAACCCTTGCCCTGAGGGCGGTGGGGGGAGTGTCCTCCTCAAAGACATAATTTTCCAGATCTTTCTGGAAATTATTTGGGGCTGTGGAGGGTTTGTCATCCTCAAAGACAGAATTTCCGGAAATTATCTGGGGCTGTGGGGGTTTCTCATCCTCAAAGACATAATTCCCGGAACTTTCAACTACGTTGAGCAAAATGACTACCTCAAAATTTTGATTTGGTGTGTTTGGGGAAATGGTTGGCGTGAGAGGGGGGTTAGTTGCCCTCCAATCACTTTCTACTTTTAAAAAGGGCACTATTCCTTTCAAATTCCAATTGAATGAGCCCTTTTTGAAGTTTCTACGACAAGTATATCTATAAACCTTGTATGCACCCAGGGTATAACTTAAAACCCTTGCCCTGAGGGGTGTTGGAGGTTTGTCATCTTCAAAGCCATAATTTCTAGAACTTGAAACTGCATTAAACAAAATGGCTATTTTAAAATTTTGACTGGATGTGTTTGGGGAAATGGTGGGCGTGAGAGGGGGATTAGTTGCCCTCCAATCCCTCTCGACTATTAAAAAGGGCACTAGCCCTGTCGAATATCATCCTCAAAGACCTAATTTCCAGAACTTTAAACTACGTTGAACAGAATGGCTCTTTCAGAATTTTGATTGTATGTTTTTGGGGAAATGGTGAGCGTGAGAGGGGGGTTAGTTGCCCTCCAATCACTTTCGACTATTAAAGATGGTACTAGCCCTTTCAGTTTTAAATCGAATGAGTTCTTTTTTTAGTTTCTACAACAAGGCTATCTATAAAAACCTTATATACCTCAGGGCATAAATTACAACCCTTGCCCTGAGGGCTCTGGGGGAGGGGGGTTGTCATCCTCAAAGAGATAATTTCCAGAACTTTCAACTACGTTGAAAAATGGCTATCTCAAAATTTTGGTTGGATGTGTTTGGGGAAATGCTGGTTGTGAGAGGGGGGTTAGTTGCCCTCCCATCACTTTCAACTATTAAAAACGGCACTAGCCCTTTCAATTTCCAATCAAATGAGCCCTTTTTGAAGTTTCTACAATAACACTATCTATAAAAACCTTATATGCCCCTAGGGCATAACTTACAACCTTTACCCTGAGGGTTGTGGGGGTTTGTCATCCTCAAAGACGTAATTTCCAGAAATTCCAATTATGTCGAAAAAATGGCTATCTCAAAATTTTCATTGGATGTGTTTGGGGAAATGGTGGGCGTGAAAGGGGGGTTAGTTGCTCTATAATCACTTTTGACTATTAAAAAGGGCACTAGCCCTCTGAATTTCCAATCAAATGAGCCCTTTTTGAAGTTTCTACGACAACCCTTTCTGTAAAAACTTTATATGGCCCTAGGGCATAACTTACAATCCTTGTCCTGAGGGCTCTGAGGGGGCTATCATCTTCAAAAACCTAATTTCCAGAACTTTCAACTACGTTGAACAAAATCGATATCTCAAAATTTTCATTGCTTGTGTTTGGGGAAATGGTGGGCTTGAGAGGGAAGTTAGTTGCCCTCCAGTCACTTTCGACTATTAAGAAGGGCACTAGCCCTTTTCATTTCCAATCGAATGAGCCCTTTTTGAAGTTTCTACGACAACTCTTTCTATAAAAACCTTATATGCCCCCCCAGGGCATAACTTACAACCCTTGCCCTGAGGTCTGTGGGGGGAGTGTCCTCCTCAAAGACATGATTTCCAGATCTTTTAACTATGTTGAACAAAATAGCTATCTCAAAATTTTGATTGGACGTGTTTGGGGAAATGGTGGGTAGGGAAGGGGTGTTAGTTGCCTTCCAATCACTTTCGCCAATTAAAAAGGGTATAGGCCCTTCCAATTTCCAGTCAAATGAGCCCTTTTCGAAGTTTCTACGACAACCCTTTCGATATGAAGTGCCCTGGTATAAATAAAGAAACGAACAAATAAATAATACATTGTGCCAACATCGTTCTTTACTTAGGCAACGCTATTGCGCTGCCTATTATAAACTTTAAAGACAAAATTCCACGAAATAAGTTTTTCAAAGAAAAGTAAAAAGGCATGTCAAACCAAAGACGAGAAGAAATGAAGTCAAATAATAAGTCAAGCGTAAAACAAACACAAATCACCATCAATAAATAAACGAAATAAAAAATGAACACAAATTACATTAAAAACAAATTACCGAAAACTGGAGTAGGGTCACCCCCTCCCCCTCTCCTAAGCTTTCTAAAGACAAGAATGCTTTACTGAAAACAGAATACATTTTTAACGTTGCCTTTTTTAAAACTTTAATTAATCCAATATTGCTGAGACTTTCAGAAATTAATGTCAGTATATAATAAACTGTCAATCTACATTCATTAGTTCTTTTCAGTAATCTAGATTAATATGGTGATTTTCTTTCTTTTTCTGTTGGTGTTATGACAAATAAAAACACACAGCTCAAAACAATAAGTGTTTTCAGTGAAGCGCAATGACGTTCAGAGTCTTGCCTCCAGGGTTTAATGATTGTTTATCATTGGGTGTTATATATATTTAGCATAATTAAATATAAATTTTATCAAAGCCTCAAGTTTGTGCACTTAACAATAACTATGAATTATTTTAACTATGTAATTATTATAAAGTGATTTCAAAGAGAAAACAAGAAACTAGTTCCCTCTATTTCAGGGGTAAGAATGTTCTTTAAATTTATTGGTTTACGTCTATGATGGATTTTAGTAAGCCAATGAAATTCCCTTAAATACCAAGGACAGTGAAAATGAAGCCTGACTGTTTGAATTTGTTATGTGGAAATGTACACAACTATATGCATCTTTAAAAAAATATGAAAATCGAGCATTCACTTTGCAATAAAAAACCACCTGTGTATACAACTATGAATATCATAGTAGAAGCGGACGCCAAATACAAAAAGGAAAAAATATGCGTAAAAAATCACCGAAATATAAGCCTAAAAAATATGGCGTCAAACAGCTTAAGAAGATGTAACTTTTCTTTGAATGTGTTGTTGTCTCTTGGAAGCAACGGATTATTAATGTTTAATTTTTGTTGATGAAAAGTGTTGCCAAATTTAACTAATTAGTTTTATTTAGTTATTTGCTCGATTCATCGTGGCAACAGTGACGAGAATGTGATACACCCTAAAATATTCATAAATTTGAAACAATCAAAAGAATCAATCTTAAAAAATTGTGGTTTTCAGGTATTGGTCCTGGGGTCTTTTTTTCTTTTTTTGTGCCCTTGTTTCTGCGTAGTGATACAGAGCTTTCTTTTACTTTCAGGTCGTTGTCTGTGCCAATTCTATAAATTCAAACATGATATGGGTAGGCTATGCTTCAGGGATAGTTGAAGTTCACCACTACAATGTAGATGCACAAAAAGGAGATTTGTCCATTAGAAAATCATCAGTAATTGTTGGAAATCACCGGAGTCCTGTCGTTTCTATTTCTCTTTGTAAGGAATTCGGAGTTGCGGTCATTGGATCCGTGGATAGAACCATTTTGATTTGGGATCTTCAACGGTATTTTTATTTCATGAATTTTCTTCCACTCTAGGAAATACCATTCCTTGATACACCATTTCCCAGTTTAGTTTGTAAGAGCTGAAATTTATTCAGCTTTAAAGGTATTTTTTAAAGGTGATTTAAGCTTTAAAAGTTATTAAATACTATGCGTTATTAGCTTTAGAAAATTTTGAGTTGCAGCAAAAATACACCCAAAAAGTTCGACGATCTAGATGAAAATTGCACGATTAAGTTTAGCATAACAAAAACCCCTAGAGCAGACGCTTCAACTATCTATCTAAAAAAT
This sequence comes from Artemia sp. Qi Xiang Cuo, assembly GCF_049724085.1. Lineage (NCBI taxonomy): Eukaryota > Metazoa > Arthropoda > Branchiopoda > Anostraca > Artemiidae > Artemia > Artemia sp. Qi Xiang Cuo. Next base: position 79,269,374 of record NC_142800.1, read on the forward strand.
ACGTAGTTTTGTATTTTTCCCGAGAAGGATGATAGAATAGAATTTATTTGCGCTAAAAGCCCATAGGCCATGGCAAAAAAAATATAAAACAAAGAACGATTACTCATAAATTGTACAAATCCCAAAATAATCCTACAAAAACCTAGCTCTATGACTCATCGTGAGACGAAGGAATCTTGCCGAATTTCTGACCCCCATAAAACACTCATCGGCACACACTCTCATTAATCACTTAAATTCAAAATTCCCGCTTCCAAACACTTCAAATCTCCAATCACTCAGCTCCTCACATTCACACATCAAGTGATATACACTCTCATTTAAACCTCCGCACATAGGACAAAAATAAGGAGCAACCTTTGGCCTTTCCTTCCTGATAAACTTTTTTCTTTGGCCCAGTGGCAAACTGTCAGCCCTCATTTCAATTACTAACTTATTTCATTTTTATTATTTGATTCATTTTTATTTCATTTTTATTCAAACCCTTTATTTCATTTATTTCATTTTTATACAGACTTTCATTTTTTATTTCATTTTTATTCAAACCCACCTTAAAAAATAAAGCTTCGCCCCAAATCTTTTTCGACCGACAATAGAGACCCAGTGAATTTGAAAGCGAGCGCTGGGCCTGCCATGCCTGTATTTTTTGGCCCTGAAAAATCCTTTCAACTAATCCACTTACTTGGTTCCTCATATACTCAAGCCCTAAATAGTCCCCCACATATGACTTACTCAAAACTGATCTAATATACTCATAACTTGGTACGGCCATCCCCTACCTACAACATTTCAAAATAAGCCGCAAAAGTTTTCAATGTGAAAAAGTAAAAAAAAATCGAAAAGCCGAAAAAAATATGCTTTCAGGGGTAATGATGTGTGTAGACGCATCTTATTATATGAGTTGTTCCCCGCGGTTCAGGGAGGCTGTATTTGTTCATTAAACTGTTTTTCTAGTAGATAGAAGTAAAGAAGGGGCTAGATACTCCAAAAATTGGGCCCGTTCTTGTCTTTCTTTACCAAGTGTCATTATTTAATAGGCAAATATGCAAAGCTCAATGGTGTATCAGACACGGTCCATGACGTCAAATTTAACATTCAAACAAGCTTCTGATTGTTCATCAAGTTCAATCTATTTCACCTGTGATGGCTCACGAAAATGATATTTTTTAAAAAGAAATAGTGTCGTGTGAAGTTACTGGAAAAGGCCTAAGCATGTATATCAGGGTTGCCACCTGTAGCACGAAGGCGCTACTTTAGCACTATTACAGTCAATTCTCTGATTGTAGACCAAAAATCGCTGTGTAGCGCGCAAATTTGGGCAACTGTAGTACTTTAGGAGCTGACCGTGGAGCAACCCTGATCTGGATGTTAGATTTGTATAGAAGGCTAAATAAGAAAGGATTTTTGAGACTCGGTTTCGTTTTTCCCGTTATAAAAATATTTCGCCTTTTAATTAATTAATTTTAGTCCCGAAATATTTCCTACTTTTACGGGCCTCGAAGTCTTAGTAGGGATCAACGTTATTCATTTGTCAGTTACTTATTATGGATGGATCTTATCTTTAAAAAAAGAATGAAGACAGAAACTTGCATGGTTCCTATTCAGTGTTCTTTCCAAATATAGTGATTCGCACCTGCGAAACACTATAAATTTTGAAAATAACTTTTAAAAATTCTAAAATACGCATTTATATTATTCCAAAAAGCGCTTCACTTTACTTTACCCCGCCCCCTAATGGTCAAATATATAGCCCAAATTTTATAATCTCAATTCATACTTTTCCGTTACTTTATTTCACGTACGTCGCTTGTTTTCCGTTAAATTTAGTTGCTGATCAGCAGTGGCGTAATTTCGACAAAATCCTGCGGGGGGGGGGTCAAATTTGGAGTCAATTTCTCAAAATCAAGTGAAAATGACAGTGAAAACGGAAAATTTATACATATATTATCATAAAGGCAAAGATATACTAAACATAACTGACCTGTTTCTCTGGATACTTGAATTATGCAGGTTTATCTTAGTTTTGACAAGATTTTTTGCAGAAACTAAATTTCAACTGAATAAGAAACTGAAGTCTGGGGGGGGGTGGACTTGGCTCTGGAGAGGGCAGTTGCCTCCCCTGCTCCATAGCAAATTACGCCCCTGCATACGAGTTCAACTAATCTTTCTAGGTGGAGACTAGGGCCTGATAAGCATAAGCGTTCGCAAGGTTTGGTTTGGGATTCAGTACGAGGGTTCTCGTTCCCGTTTCTAGTGAGCCCAAAAGAGAGACCTTTACTCCTCACAGGGGTGGAGGGACGTAACATTCTACTAGTAGATTAGTCCGATTACTAGAATGACCAGCGCAACGGTGCACCGAGGGCCCAGGGTACCTAGCCGTTCTGTTCAAAACAGTCAAAAGATCTAGTAACTATATCTACGGTGACAGCATTACCCCCCCCCCCCCACAGCTAGTTTATGTTCTTTTTTAATTGTTCTTGAAAATAGTGTGTTATTGATTTTATAAAAAGAGAGGGCTTTCCAGAGCCGCCTTATTTTGGTGAAGATAAAAGGAAAGAGTAAAGAACGCGGCAGAAGGACTGCTACCAATGCTAAAATGTGAGCATCCTTAGTTTACAGTATGGGGGTATCCGCTTTTAATCCAATGGTGTATTTTTAATTTCGATCTGCTACCTCTTTTTGAAATTCTCAGAACAATGTCTTGGTATTTGCAAATTACTTTGGTTGACAACTTTTGTCACTAACAACTTTGTTAGAAAACACGTTTTTTAATCTTCATTTACTACGGTTTGCTTTTGAGGTTTGCTTTTTACTTGGCAACAGCTGCTGCTGCAACCATGATTAGATACTGAATACAGAATAATTTTTCTGATATTTCATGTTACTTTAAAAGCAGGTGTGCAATTTGTTATGGGGCAGAGGGGGAACTTCCCCTCTCAGATCTTGGTTTTGCCCCCCCCTCCTAATCATGTCATAACTAAGATAAGCTTGCATAATTACAGAAACAGGTCAGTATTCTTTTGTATATCTTTACCTTTGTGGCAATATATGGGTAATTTTTTTAATTTCCACTGTCATTTTCACTTGATTTGGGAAAATTTGCTCCAACCTTGCTCCCCCCCCCCCGCCCCCAAGGATTTTTACGAAATTATGCCACTTTTTAAAAGTAACATTTTTTCGTGTAGAAAATTTCTGCATAACTTCATCTTGGTTTGGTTCTCGTTCGTCCGAACTTTGAATGAGTCAGCGTATTTACTATAGGACATACTAGGGCTGTATCCAGGAATTTTTCCGGGGGGGGGTGTACAAAAAACGCATCAAAAAGTTGTTTATATTCATTTTTGTTATGTTTTTACGAGTCGGAAAAACATTTTGTCCCCCCTTCCCTCCCTGGATACGGCCATGGAGCAAAACGTATTCGATTTCTTAGCCTGAGGGTGTAAAGTGGGGTTACGTAAAACAGAAGAAACAAAGTAAAAAATTAATTTGTTGCATAATTAAACATTAAATCAACGATTCATATTAGAAAGCTGCAAAGTTTGGAATACAGAAAATAAAAAAGAGCTACAATTTGAATTAAATTTCGATTTTGTCGCTTTTAGCCATGCCCTGCAAGAATCCGAAATGTTTTAAATTTCATCGCACGTGAAAGTCTCCCCTGAAAATTCCCTCCAGAAAAATCAACTATCGCTGAAAATTCTCCTCTGAAAATTTCCCGCGGACAATTCCACCTTTAAAATTCTCCTTAGCCTAATTTCATTTGAAAAAAGACTTGTTTTCTATAAAATTTCTGATCAGAAACTCATGCCAAAAATTTCCCTCCGTCAAAATTTCTCCGGAAATCCTCCACTCCCCAATCGAACGTTTCTCTCGTGGGAATTCCCTCGTGAAGATTTCTTTAATAGAAAAATCCTCCATGGAGAATTTTTCCTGCAGCAAATCCACCCCAAGCATTAAAGTACCCCACCCAATTCCAACCCTTCTGAAAATTTTCTCAGGAACATCTCCACGCGTAAGATTGAGTCGCCAAAGAAAATTTTGCATAGGAATTCCGGCAAATTTCTTACGTGTAAAATTTCCCCTGAAAATTTCATCTCCGAAAACTTCCCTCCTATGGAAAACTCCCCCCGCCCCTGAAAATGTCTGTCTACTTCCCAATAAGAAATATTCAGTCTAAACAATGGGCGAGTTTCATAATTTGCAGTCCTTTCCCCGGAGGGTCTTGGGGGTCGTGTCATCCCCACATAATTATTGGACCTTTTAACCATGCTGAACAAAATGGCTATCTCAGAATTTTTATCGGACGACATGGTACAAAAAGGGGTGGAGAAGCCTAGTTCCTCTCCAGTCTTTTGGTCACTTGAAAAGAGCTCTACAGCTTTTGATTTCCGTCGAATGAGCCCCCTTCCAACCTGTTAAGGCCCTTGATTTGATACATTCCCCTAGCAAAAAAACAAACAAATAAAGACTCATCTGACATCTTTCTTCTGGTAAAAACTACAAAATTCCATATTTCTGCATATGGGAGGTTGAAACCTCTACAGTATGGTTTTCTGATGCGATGAATCTGATGGTGCAATTCTTATCTAAGATTACTTGACTCTTTCCGTCATTGAGGGTGTTAAACTTGGTTTTTTGGGTGTTAAAATGATTTTTACATTTTTTGAAACAGTATAAAAAGCTAATTCTTTTTATGTTTCCATTTTTATTTCAAATTTCTGTTTTTTATAGTTCGATTACTGTTGACCGAGTCGCTCCTTACTTACTAGTCCTTACAACGAACTGTTTGATATGACTCGATACATTTCTTTGAAAAAAAAACTTAATTTTTTGGAAACCTTTATTTTAGTAATAGGTTTTAAGAAAGAAATATAAGAAGAGTAATAAATAAGTGACTGAATAATATTGAGAAGGGCAGGTCGTAAGTTTTTGTAAGTGATTCACACGAAGTTCTTGCGATAAAAAAAAACCGTTATGTTGATAATAATATCGCCCCTGCCAATGTATTTTTTCCTGAAAATTAGGCTAGGAGCTTAATATGAATTCCCTAAATATGGGGATTTGGGTTGATACAAAAAAAAAAAAAAAAAAAAAAAAAAAAAAAAAAAAAACGCTCTTTACAGTTTGAATAAATTATTTTCGGAATTTACCAGTATTGCCTAAAGCCAATGGATATAATTCTAAAGAACAAGGTTCAATCAAAAGACTTTTTAAAGTAAAACTAACTTAAACTTTAAAACTGGCAAAAAACTCTTGCCACATGATTCACTCTCTGCCAGCCCTGAACGGAGCGCTAATGAATGACGCAACAGTTCATTGGAAATTGGGAGGGGGTAAGTTTAAATAAAATGACAAAAATAGCTGAACTCTGTGAAAAATACAAAAGCTCTAGACTACGATTGAAAATATTGAGATTCCAGGGTACACACTTTGATGTCCCATGCCCTTACAAACTCCTTTGTAAGTGCTTGGATCACGCCGACTAGGTTTTTATTTTTTTTTTATTTTTTTTTTTTTATTTTTAGTTTTTTGCAGTATTTCGTATATAAGTTCCCTACAGCCCGTCACAAACCCCACAACAGAGGTATCAAGCTCTTATATATGAAAATATTAAATACCGGATTTTCTGCCGAGAATAATCACGGATAACTGTTTTGTTTTTTTGTTTTCTGTTTTTCAATGTTCATTAATTATTAATATTTTTTAGTTTCCTTTTGAGGAGAAATTGAAGGTAGTGAATTTTTAAGTAACAAAAAATTATCAAGTCACCGCAAAGTGCTGACTTTGCGCCGCACTGATTGCTACCTAGTCATTTGCGCCGCAAAACAACAAATTTGTCCTGAATAGGAACAAAATACTACCGAGCGGAAGTTGTGAAATATAGAATTGGTTTAGAACTATCAAGAGCTAATTTTTTCTATACTACCACGCTTCATTGAATTTCATCTCCCGGTTCCAGAGGCAAAACACCAAACAATGATGCATTTTTACTTAAACATATATGTTTTCAATGCGCAAAGAACTGCTATTGTACGCCGTTTATTTAGTAAAACTTACGGTTATACAATATTGGCTTAGTTACGTACCATATATTAGATTGGAATACATTGGAACTTTTTTAGAGGGGGGGGGGCACACGAAGCCTCAAAAATTCTAGTTTCAGGCCAACATTTTCAAACTCTCAATGAAAGGTCCATCAGATAAATATGAATGGGTGATTTAACCTCTGACTTGCGTTCAGTTGGAAGTTCAGTATGGTTTCTGAGGATTGGGGCTTTAGACCTCACCTCTTATTGTGGAAACGTAGATTGTAGCGGGAAACGCTAGCTTGTATGTATAAAAGCGATTGATAATGATAAACTGTCGAAGTTAGCGTAAAGAGCAGCGCTTGATAGGAACGGCAGCCTCCCTTATATTTTAGGAAATCGCATTTTCTTGAGTAAAGCGAAAACACTTCGATTAGCTCTTGTTCTGAAAGTACTGCTATATAAAAGTAAACTTTACCATAAAGAGGGGGTGACTGAGCGGGCACCAGCCACCCTCATATTTAGATCTTAACTGAACTTGATACTAAAAATGAGCATAGATTAAATTTAAAAAAGCAAGTCTTTTAAAACTTGAAACTAACTGGTGTTATTCTATATAAGTATCAAGGGGCCGTCATCCCGTAATCCCCAGTTTGATTATTTTTTGCACTAAAGTTATTATTTTTTGCGCTAAAGTTTGATTTTTTTTTCTCTTAGCGTTCAAGAAGTATGCTCTAGCAACAATGTGATAAAATGTTGTTTTTTTTTATTAAAAAAATTCGGTGAATAATGGATTGGTTAATTTTTATTTTCTTTTAAAAATGAAATTTCCGGTTCAAATTTTTTCAAAATCTGTATCAGAACGTCTATAAACTGTTAAAGTTTAAAGTATTGTTTATATATATATATAGAGCCTGACGTCGCGTCAGTAGATCGACCAAACGCTGCCGAAGAGCGGCATATTTAGCCGCACCCGGTGCGCCGCCGGTATGTCGCTGCCGACATAGGCGGCGGTGTTCGGTCGACTTTAAATTAATTTTGCGGCAATTCTTTATTGCGTCAACCGCAAATTCGAAGCTTTTCCTTCTCGTGTGGTTTAGTATTTCGATTTTCCTGATTAGAAATCAAGCAATGTTTGCACTATCCCCAAATTTTTGGGGATTTCCCCGAAAATTTATGTGTCATCTCGAAAAAAAAAATTGGTTCTCCAAATCCCCAAACATCACCCAATCTCCGTGCTATCCCTAGCGAATTACCGCTAGTGACTTTCCCTGCCAAATATTACTTTGCATACCATAATTCTTCACTACTCTCTTGTCCGTTGATTTTCGTCTCTTTTGTTACTTTGCATAAAGACCTGACAGATGCAGTATGCAAATGCAAATATTGCAATATACACAGTTCTTCATATGTTGACAAAAAACAGTATCGTCTTTATGAAATGAGTTTAAATAATTTTGAATGCAGTTTCCCAATCGCTATTTCTAACATTGTTTGTAGTCAAGAATTTTATTTTCAAGTTGAATAGAATTATAGAATAAATTCACTACTATACAGCTTCAACCTTCAGTTGGATTTTGAAATTGACAGCCGACAAATTGTTTCTACTGCTGAATTGTAACTTTGCAGATTTTTTTTTTTTTTTTTTTTTTTTCGATAAGATTTTCTTAATGTTTAATACTCAATTGTTGAACGCCTGAATGTTTAATACTCAATTGTTCGGAAACTAGCCCAAAAATATGACTCATCAATAAAATGTAAATTATTGCCTAGAGGGGGGGGGATAGAGGCCAATAATTTTTAAGTGATGAGACCTTTTTATTTTTTTATTGAAAGCAGGGATGCCAAAAGGATAACTAATTTTTTCATTTAAATTGGAGACAGAAGAAAATGATATCAAATTTCCTGGGAAACCATTGAAATATTTTGATAGACCCACGGCCCCCCATTAAGACTTGTTCATTGTCTTGGATATTTTGCGATTTCTCATAGGCTACTGGCCTAATTTGGCTTTTGTGTATGCTCCCTTTTAATTAGATTCTTTGGATCTTATTGAATGCCAAGGCGAATCTATGACTCAGTTTTTCAATAATTTGAGGTATATCTGAATAATATCGACATTTTTGTTGTTGTCTTTATACCCCTTTACTCATACCCTCAATTTTTTTCAAGGTACACTAAGCTGTTTAACGTTATTCTGCGCGTAGTGACCTAGTTAATTATTAAGTAACTTATTTTTCTAATGAAAGATGAGACGGTATCCTATCAAGGTGGTATCCAGAGGGGGGGGTAGGGGGGTAATACATTTAAATGATAATATCTCGAAATTGAAAGCAGGGATCCCAAAAAGTTATTTTTTTTAATTTAAAGCAGAGACGGCATTTTATCAAGGTGGTATCCAGAGGGGGTGGGGGTGGGGGTAGTGAGCAAAAATATTTAAATGATAATACCTCGATTTTTTTTTGAAAGCAGGGGTGCCAATAATTTAATTATTTTTTTTATTTAAAGCAGAGATGGTGTCCTATCAAGATAGTATCCATAGGGGGGGCATTGGGAGTTATTATATTTAGGTGATAGTACCTTGATTTTTTTTTTATTGAAAGTAGGGATGCCAAAAAGTTGAAAAATTTAAACAAATTAACAAGATTTCCGTGAGCTATATTTTATACAGCACGTATATGGTTTTAGTGTCGCAAAGGAAAGGTACATATGCATTCAACCCGTTTTCTTTCTTATTTATGACGTGGATATAATTCGAAAAAATTCATTCATAAGGTTCAGTCAGATTCGCACTAAAACGAATTTGTGTGACGAAAGCAATATCGACATCCCCACCTAGCGTTGCGCTCGAGTGACAATGGCGCCCTTGGTCCAGTGCCCAAGTTACATTAAAAGGCCAGGTCATAATAAAAGCTTTCAATTTGGGAGGTTCAAGGAGGAGTCTTTGACAGTCTTATGACCTCAGGGTACTAGATGTTGCAACGTTCTTACGTATCTACAGTGGTTTAAAGTATTTGATCACCCCACATATGATTACCAAAAATATGCACAAATATAACAAATGTAACATTTGGAATATTATAACACTTTTTTCAAAACTTTGAAGAAAAGCAAAAAAGGCTAAATACCCCTAACTACGCTTTAAAGCTATTTTAAAAAGAAGTTCTTTGGAGATTTCCATGGAAATTACCATAGCAGAAGCTTTGAGCCTGGGTGGGAATCTAAGAGGAGTCTTTGAGTATTTTGACCACAGGTGACTTATTGTTGCGACTTTTTTAAATTTGGTAATTTTTGTGAGCAAAGCTTAAACTCGATAACTGATACTAAGTGTCCTAACATTTTGCTTGGATTAAAAGTGACGGACTAGGATGAAAATCTCAACATCTTCCTGGAGCTACTTCAGTCTGCGTATTATTTCATTTAATTACATTTAAAACGGATGAGCTTATCATTTTTTACCAGAAAATAGCTGGCATTTAGTTTTTCTTCATACCGAATAAACCATTAAGTGTTTTTTGTTTCGGTGTAATTGAAGTGTTCTCATGTGTAGTCTTCATCATGTATTTTTCAATTTGATAAATTTACTCCTTTTAGATGCAGTTTATGATTTGACTGATACTAGGTATTTATCAATTTAAAATTTGGAATGAATCCCCCAAAGAAAAAAACGAATAATATCCAAAAGAACAGCCGAAAGCAATAAAAAAGCAGCAGTTCAGCCTTAGCCTACATGGCACATATCAAACAGTTCGTGGTAACGAACTGTAAGTAAGGAGCGACCCGGCTCAATGGTAGCCGAAACTCTAAAAAACGGGATTTTGATACCAATAGATACATCAAAAGAATCAGATTTTAATTCTGATTTCAAATATATAAGTTTCATTAAGTTTAATCTAACCCATAAAAAGTTACGTGCCTGAGAAAATTTGGCTGATTTTCGAAAAAAGGGGGAAAGACCCCCTAAAAGTTATAGAACCTTAATGAAAATCACACCATCATATTCCGCGTATCAGAGAACCCTACTGTAGAGGTTTCAAGCTCCTATCTACAAAAATGTGGAATTTTCCATTTTTTGCCAGAAGAAAGATCACGGATGCGTGTTTATTTGATTGTTTGTTTGTTTGTTTGTTTGTTTTTTTTTCCCAGGGGTGATCGTATCGACCCAGTGGTCCTAGAATATCGTGGAAGGGCTCATTGGAACTGAAATTAAAAGTTCTAGTGCCCTTTTTAAGTGACCAAAAAAAATGGAGGGCAACTAGGCCCCCTCCCACGTTCATTTTTTCCCACAGCCACCCGATCAAAATTTTGAGATAGCCATTTTGTTCAGCATGGTCGAAAATATGATAAAATGTCTTTTAGGATGACTTGATCCCCCGAAGTCCCCAGGGGGAGGGCTGAAAGTTATGAACTTTACTCAATGTTAACATATAGTATTGGTTATTGGGAAGTATACAGACTTTTTCAGAGGAGATTTTTTCTGGTAGGTGGGGGAAGGAGAGGGTCGGGGGCTATATGGAAGGATCTTTCCATGAAGGAAGTTTTCATGGGGGAAGGGACATTGCTATGAAGGGGGCGCCGGATTTCCCAGCATTATTAAAGAAAAAGATCAGGAATTAAATAAAAAAAAACAAGTTTTTCAACTGATCAACTGATTGTGATTAAGAGGTCATTTTTAAAGAACTGTAAAAATTCGAACATAGTTTAAAGAGCAGGGTATTGACTAGGGGGCGAACCCTCTAATATACGTGTTAAAAATTTATGAATATAGAAGTTCGTTACGTAAGTTAATTCTAAGTTACGTATATTTATTACTAATAAAAACGTTCGTAAATAAAATTAAACAAGTTTCGAGAAAGCCATTTAACCAAATATAATATGCAAATTTTGTTTTAATTATTCATGTACGGTGAGCCAAAATCAAAACCTGCATTAATTCAAAAACGTTCAAAAATTAAATAAAAAAAACAAGTTTTTTTAACTGAAAGTAAGGAACGACGTTAAAACTTAAAACGAACAGAAATTATTCCGTATATGAAGGGGCTGTCCCCTCCTCAACGCCTCGCTCTTTACGCTAAAGTTTGACTTTCTCACAACTCTATTTTTTTAAACAATAAAAAAACTTTAGCGTAAAGAGCGAGGCGTTGAGGAGGGGACAGCCCCCTTCATATACGGAATAATTTCTGTTCGTTTTAAGTTTTAACGTCGTTCCTTACTTTCAGTTAAAAAAACTTGTTTTTTTTATTTAATTCTATAAAGAAGCCAAAAAACTTTAAAATGATTTTTTTTTTTAATTGTAATTACAAACCAGTTTTTAATGCAAGAAGTCTTTTTAAGAATCCAAAAGAGCAAAAATACAATCAATATCAAAGTCGCCCATTTCAATTGTTTTAAAAGTGACAAAACAGATAGCCTATAGGCAAAGGGCATTATGAAAAAATTAAGCTTCTAAGTTCAAAGTTATATTCTAAGTTTTTACCCAGATAATTGACGAATTTTGTGATACGGTATTTGAAGTTGTGTATGCAGTAACGCTCAATGAAAAAAACTACTAATTTTGATAATTATTTATGTTAAGAATACATAACTAGTAGATACTTCAACTGCTCGTATTATGCAAGGGTTCTGAAATGCCACTGCCATTTCGTCTCTGCCAGATCCCTTCTTCCCTTGAGGAATAGCGAAGAAGACCAGTTTCCAGCCAGACATTTGGGAATTTTTGAACTCATGTATAGGCCCGAATCGGTTGTAAATTTAAGCTGTGATTTGAGAAAGACCGATGCAAACATTAAGGTTTGCGGTCAACATTGATCATGCAGGCGGTACGCCGCCGACATCTTACCGGCGGCGCGGCGCGGCGTGCTGTTTTTGGCCCCGCCAACGCCGGTCTTCCCTCATCGGCGCGGTGCCGGGGTCTATATATATATATATATATATATATATATATATATATATATATATATATATATATATATATATATATATATATATATATATATATATATATATATATATATATATATATATATATATATATATATATATATATATCTTTATGAATCAGGCTGTTTTAATTGCTAGTGTTTAAATTATACTTCGTTGCCAAATTTTTTATTATACATATACTTTTTAAATAAGGTTGTGGATGCTCACGTAGTTGTGTTGTTAACTGTTACAAAAAAAAAAAAAAAAAAAAAAAAAAAAAAAAAAAAAAAAATGTGAACCCTATGTGAGTCAACTGACCCTTAAAAAAAACTGTCCTAGCTCTGAAAGCAAAGGTATATCCATTTTATTTGTTCGGTGTGGGGGGAGGTACAAAAAACACATAAAAAAAACATTAAAATTATATGCACTTTATTGCGTTTTTACGAGTTGGACACAAATTTCCGGGGGGTTCAAACTCCATACCCCGCTCCTAGATACACCCTTGTCTGAAGGTATCTTTCTTGAATACCATGCAAGTTCGTACTTCTCTAGAATTACTTACTTAGGTCCTCCCACGCCTTGAGGCTCGTAAGGCAGCAACTGTTGCCTCCACGTCACTCCATCTTAGGCCAGCGACCAGAGCTCCCTCATTCACCTACTTAACTACGCTGCCTACTGCTTCTCCGCAGACTTGGACAGTTTCCAGCACCAGACGTCTTACGGGAGTCTGCCCTCTTTCATTTTTTGCCATATGTCCCCAGTACCTCCAACGTCTCTTACGAATTTCACTCGTGATTAGAAGCTGCTTAGTCTGGGCTATAATGTTTACATTCGGTATTCTTTTAGTCTAGTGTATTGGAAGTATATTTCTTAGGCAATTGTTCTCAGATCCATGAGAACAGATGTTTAAATTATACTTCGTTGCCAAATTTTTTATTATACATATACTTTTTAAATAAGGTTGTGGATGCTCACCTAGTTGTGTTGTTAACTGTTACAAAAAAAAAAAAAAAAAAAAAAAAAAAAACGTGAACCCTATGTGAGTCAACTGACCCTTAAAAAAAACTTTCCTAGCTCTGAAAGCAAAGGTATATCCATTTTATTTGTTCGGTGTGGGGGGAGGTACAAAAAACGCATAAAAAAACATTAAAATTATATGCACTTTATTGCATTTTTACGAGTTGGACAAAAATTTCCGGGGGGTTCAAACCCCATACCCCGCTCCTAGATACACCCTTGTCTGAAGGTATCTTTCTTGAATACCATGCAAGTTCGTACTTCTCTAGAATTACTTACTTAGGTCCTCCCACGCCTTGAGGCTCGTAAGGCAGCAACTGTTGCCTCCACGTCACTCGGTCTTAGGCCAGCGACCAGAGCTCCCTCATTCACCTACTTAACTACGCTGCCTACTGCTTCCCCGCAGACTTGGACGGTTTCCAGCACCACACGTCATACGGGAGTCTGCCCTCTTTCATTTTTTGCCATATGTCCCCAGTACCTCCAACGTCTCTTACGAATTTCACTCGTGATTAGAAGCTGCTTAGTCTGGGCTCTAATGTTTACATTCGGTATTCTTTTAGTCTAGTGTATTGGAAGTATGTTTCTTAGGCAATTGTTCTCAGATCCAAGTCCTGCTCTCGAAAGTATGTCTTTGAGACTCTTCTTGATTTACCTAGACAAGTTATGAAAATTTTAATGTAAATAGTCAAACTAAAGATTTTTTTTTTTCAAAGTTCGATTTTGATTGAATTTTTCGCAAGCATATAAATCTTGGGCCCAGAAATAGACGAAAACTCCAGCTTAAGTTGCGCTTGATCAAGCTTGGTGGTAATCAACAGATACGTCCTAATATTGATTTTTGGTAGTCAGAACCTAAACTGGCCTCCGTATTGGGAGGAAGGGGGGAGGGGAGGAAGTTCATAAGTTTTTATCATCCTGATATCTAACAGAAGACATTATCGGATCTCAACTAAACTCTGTGGAGAGTAGAGTAAGCGACTTCGCTTTATTTGTTAGAAGTTATTACTGATTTAACCTTCGTGGGGAGGAGCCGATTCTTAATGCTTGTTGGCAGAATATCTGGAAAAGGGCATCTAGCAAATGAACATTGCAAAACATGTTGGGAAGTATGAGTAAATGTTTTATTTTGATATTTTGGGTGTTTGGATACAAGCGACCCTTTGAAAGAGAATGGGGAGACGTGGTCACTAAAATCCCTTTGTCAGGACATCTTATATGCTTTTCTAGTTATACCTTTCGGGGTTCGAGACCTTTTTAAATCTTTATAAGGAAAGGAAATGAAGAAAAATTTGTATTTTCATGTTGTAAAGTCATATAGCAGAAGTGGTTATCTGATCTCAATCAAACCTGGTCAGAAGCAGCATTAAGTCTCATACCTGTGCCTTTCAAAAGTTTTTGCCAGGATATTTACCAGCAGAGGTTCTTGGAACGTAACACAACTGGGTTGAAAGTAAGAGCTATGACTAGTAATAATTCTTGAGGATCAGGATCCGATTCAACCTTTGCAGGGGAGGAAAGCGGTGACCCGTAGCAGAAGCGGTGATCAGATTCTAGTCATACTTGGTCAGTAATAATAGTTAATGTCATATTTTTTACTTTTGAGGTATCCACTCATTTTGAACAATATGGGAAGGGGGGTCTCTATCTCTTAATTCTTGTCTTCACAACATCTACTACGGATTGTCCAGTTACAAATAAACTAGGTGGGAATTAGGGGGTAATTCTCCTAGTTTGGATAGTCCGTACTTGATCCGACCTTCGTGAACGAGGGGATCTTATCATCATGACTTCTGCATGAACCACATATAACTATAGCTTGGTGGGAAGTACGAGCTAGTGTCCTGTTGTGGGTAGCAGGTCCTACGTATATGGGTAAAAAGAGAGGGGGTTATAAAATCTTACATTCAGGACATCTGCGTTAGCCAAATTGATTGTCTTTGACACAAATAAGTCGAGAGTAACATGTGATTTTTGCGCTATATGTTTGAATTTCAATCATTATCGTTCCTCTTTAGTTGTAGCCAAGGCCGTACCCAGATATGGGGCTAGGGGGTTTGAACAACCCCCCCCCCAAAAAACAAAAAACAAAAAGATGTTTGTTTGACTCGTAAAAACGTAACAAAAATGAATATAAACAAAGTTCCTATGCGTTTTTTGAGGGTTTTTATGTAAACCCCTCCCCTGAAAAAAAATCTTTGAGTAAAACCCCTCCGAAAAAAAAATCCTGAGTAAGGCCTTGGTTGAAGGCACACTAAATTCTTGTCATCGGCACATCTAATGAGATATGTTGCTTAATCTTAACAAAACGTGGGTATCGGTAATAGTCGATGCCCTGGTTTTATTTTTTGGGGGCCTCGGGTCTGATTTGAGCTTTGTATGTGGGTTATGATGAAACGGGATGATAGGTATCTAAATTCTAGCCATTAGGATGTCTACTATCAAAGGTTGAAGCACTTCGCGGGACCTTGGCATCAGAGTTTTAATTACTACCTAAATTCCCCATAAGGTTATGTCACTACAGAGCATAGTGGTTTCAACTTAGCTTTTTCTTGAATAGTCTAAATTTACGTTAGGTACTATCATATTTTTTATTTATTGACTCTGCTTTTTAAAATTTCATGTTCCTTTCTTCTTGCTGACAGTAGTGAAATTTGTGATCAATTTCTTGTAAAAATAATCATCAAATGCTCAAAATGAGTCGTATATTTATCTAAGTTGCCGAAAAACGTTACTAGGAAGGATGTTAGTTTGAAACTCGGTTTTGATAATGTACATTTACTTTCTACTATTTAAATCTTGGTCAAAACAAAGCTTGTCGTAGCACTTACACCCCCCCCCCCCACCCTCCCGCCATGGAAATATCCAGGTGACGCTCGTGGCTACAGTAATATGCTCGTGATAATATGTGGCACATGTCAAAAAGAGATTTGATGCCCATTTCCTTGCACACAATATTCTCTAATTATCTGTTTAACCCTTTTTTGTCCGAACCCTTTATGTCCGTATTTTATTTGGCTCCCAAATTACTTAGAAGTTTAGTCTTATAGATCTTTCGATATCAAAACTGTTCTCATCAAATCTTGGATGTATTAAAAAGCCATCTTGTGTCAAACAACTTGTTTCTATTATCATTCGAAAAACCCTTCACGTATTTTTCAGGTTTTTCTGCTTTTCTGTAAAATCTATGTCGTAACATAATGTGTTTTAAGTATGCATATCTATAGAATATTCTCTAGGAAGTCTTTCATGATAATTAGGCTAGTGTAAAAAAAAGATAATAATAAACTTAGTTCGGTTGAATGTAGTTTGGTAGTATTCTCCTTTAAAGTTTTAGGTTAATTTACTGAGGCAAAAGAAGTTTCTAATGCGGCTCATTCTCTATTGAAAACAGGAGGGTGGCAAACTGTTTACTTTTTGGATCCGTGTTTATTACACTACCCTAATTGAAAAGAAATTTTGATGCACTAGTAAAGATATCTATTGTTTTGAAGATGTTATGCACTATTGCATGCCATTAAAGAGTAAACTAAATACAGAGTAGATAGGGACCTTACCCTCCGCACCACTACCCCCCCCCCCCCAAAAAAAATCGAGTCTAAGGCCCTGAAAAAAACTAGAAATAATAATCTAAATATGAACGTTTGCTGTATCTTAACCCAGTAAAACTCTCCTATTTCACCCTCACTGGAAGGGCTGAGCGCTATTACGCCTGATGCAGAAAGATTTCCTGAGTAATATTTAACGTTCTTTTATTGATGCTATTAGTTTTTCACCTTAAATTTGTTCACCTCACTCGTTGCCTATGAGTAGAGAAGCTTCTGGCGCTAAGTTTCGCGGTATTTCATCAAATGTCTTTTTTACCACAAGCAATGGGGCTAATTAAGAGTAACTTGAGACTCTTGGAGTCAGACATTCAGTCTCCGATATTTGCAACAACATTTTATTAGATCTTCAAGCAAGTGCTACGAATTTTAAGCAAAAGCTTTTCATAAATTGAAAATACTTCAAATGTTTTAACTTGAAAGTGGAAACACTGGTGGTATCGTCTCAAAAGCGATCAGCTGCCCTAGGTGAGTATGCGTAAGGGACTGGTGTTAATTCCCTACTGTGCATACTATGCTCAAGCTCTCCAAGAGTTCGTGAGCTATAATTATTCATGAAATCTCATGATTACTACTATTTACCCCCATATTATCTTGAATTTAGGGTTAACTCGGCTTCTTTTTTTTGTTGTTTGAAGAGTCAATTTTTTTCTGGAAAAAATTCTACTAATATACCTGTCTTCTTTCCGATCAAATAGCTGTTTTTTTCCTAAACCATTTTATTTTGCCTCTATCAATTTTGGCGAACAATATTTTTGTCAAGCCGGCAAAAGAAGAGATAAAGAAGGGAAAAAGCAGGTAAATTAATTAAGTGCTATAAAACTATATAACTTAACACTATATACAATAGCAGTAGATTTTATTGAATTTAAAAGACTGTATGCCTATGCACCTTTTACCACTAAAAGTGACGGGAAGGGTTTGGAAAAAACTGGTCATTGATGTTTCAGAATAAGCGTTGTGCGTGTCAATGTAACAGGTTTTCTGACCTCCGACCTCTTTCTCATCTTTAGTTTGTTGACCTTTAGCGTGTGACACAAGGTAAACTAACCAGTTTGAAGTAACTGAATATTTTCTTTGATCGTTTTTTTTTCACTGAGAGATACCTGCACTGAGAGATACTTTCTCCGTTTTGAAATTCGTGCAAATATGAGATCCAGCTTAGCCTTTATTTAATTATGGTTTTTATGCTTATCATACATGTTTTCAAAAGTGACAACTCAAAAAATGGATAAGGCTTACTAAAACAATTTGTTTATAATGAAAGAAAAACTGTTTATAATTCTGTTTCCATTTTAAATATCATACATAAGATAGCAACTTGACAAGCTGCCATTTTCTACGGCTGTGCGCCGCAAAGCTTTAGTTTCGGCTCAAATTAATTCGAATTGTTCTAACTCCGAAATTTTGAGCCTTGCAAGGATTTACCGCTTTGGCCGGTTATGCTCCTACTCTATTCGGTAGTGCCTTTAGTTCTCAAGCCAACTCTCTTGCTTTAACTAGTTTACTCTTTCTAAAGAAATTAGAACAAACATAATTTAAATTTTATGAAATGAATTTTGTTTGAAAGTAATTCGATGATGACTGTCTTTGAGGCAAAATTGGTGGTCCTGAAGCAATCCACTGTAACTAGATACATAAGAATGGTGTTGGATTTAACAAAAGTTTTTATGAAAATGTTTTGGAACTAGCTAATTTGAAATCTTAGGCTGAAATTACGATTCACCCTTTAATATAGCATACATATTTCACAAATAAAGTTTGATTTCCACCCTATTTGTATTATTAGAAGCTATTTTTTAAACCTGTAGGATACATCTTTTATTTAGTTTAAGACACTCATGTTTTAATTTAAGCCTATTACCAGGTTATGGAAACGAACTGAAAGTAAGGAATGACTTGCCTTAATAGTAACTGAAAGTCCAAAAAAGGGGGTTTGGTTACAGAATGTAATTTAAAACAATGAAATTTTTATGGTGGCTCCAAATATACAAGATTCATCCAGTTTAAAGTTACCCATCAAAAATTACGCTACGAGCCTGAGAAAATTTGTTGGACTATTATAAAATGGGAAAGCCACACCCCAAAAGGGCAAGTAATCGTGATAAAAGTCACACCATCTAATTCAGCATGTGAGGAAGCCCTTTTGTAGAGTTTTAAAACTCCTATCCACAAAAATGTGGAATTTTACTTTTCTTTGAGAAGAATGACTACGGATATGATTTGTTTTTTCTCTCAGGGTTGTCGTATCGAGTCAGTAGACTTAGAAAATTCCAGGGAAGTCTCAGTCGAACCGGAATTGAGTGCTGGTGCTCTTTTTAAGTAGCTAAAAAGATTGTGGTACAAAACTACAATTTTGATCCAAAGAGGACAAGTTGATATCAATGAAATATTCTAACATGGCCAATCGATTTAGAATTATCGAAAAACTGTATATTGACCTTCCCCATTTCAGAGACACCAGTACCACGCGGTGGTGCATTCTTACCTAAATAGTCACGTAGTCTGTAGGCTACCAAATAAATGGTCAATATACATATTCATTTTAAAGTTCCCTTTAATCAAGTTGATTCAGTTGATGTTTAATAAAATTTTATACAGCGATATTGCAATGCGCATCAGCTATTACGGAGGAAAACCGTTTGGTCATTGTATAGGTGGAGGAAGGGTTGTGCCTGATGCCTCAATAAACAAATTCCCTACATGGAGACTCACAATGGGCGTTGCGGGGCGGTAGCTCCCCTCTTGTTGCCTGAAAATGTTTTCTTTGTAGCATAAGAGATTGCATTCATATGCATCCCGGTACAAAATATGGAGAAGGGGTGCACCGTGAGCCCCTTCAGGGAATTTAACAGGAGGGGAAGGGGGGTGTTATAATTAATTTTTGGTTTTATCCATGCTTAAATAGAAATATAGGGTTTTATGTTAATTAATGAGGTGGCGAGGGCACGCTGTGCGGATGAAGGATGACAAATTGCCGAAGATTGTTCCTTCGGCCTACCGTCTAGGGCTAAACGGAAAGCAGGTCGTCCTCGTCTGGGGTGGGAGGGTGTCATAAAGAAAGATTTAATGGAAATGGGAACTTCGTGGGCGGGGTGGGCGTAAAAAGGGAGGCTTTGAATAGATTGGGGTGGAGGAGAAGCGTGCGTAGCTGTGTTGGCTTCAGGCGGCTTGGTGCTGCGGTGTGTTGTTAGTAGTAGTAGTAGTAGTAGTATGTGAATTAGTTTTATATTTATTGCGGTTACGAACTGTAAGTAAGGAGTAACTTGGCCTAAATAGTAGTCAACAATCTTTAAAAAGGAGTTTTGGTTAGGATGCGTACATTAAAAGAATCGGCTTTTTATGGTGCTTCCCGTTATAAAATTCCTTAAGTTTAAAGTGAACCACAAAAAGCTACGAGCCTGAGCAAATGTGTCCCATTTCCGAGAAAGGTAGAGACACCCCACAAGGGTGAATGATTCTAATGAAGATTGCTCCATCAAATGCAGCATATTAGGGGACTATTGTGGAAGTGTCAAACCCCTACCTACAAAAATGTGAGACTTTGTATTTTTTCCGAAAAGAATCATTATGGATGCGTGTTTTTTTTTATCAGGGGTTGATTAAATAATAGGTTCGGGAATATCGCGGGAATGCTTATTAGACACGAAATTGGCAGTTATACTCACCTTTTTAAGTAGCAAACCATTGTATCACAGTAAAGTGGCATTTTCAGCCATTTTATGGCACAAAATGACAAATTAGGCCCGTTGGATACCAAAAACCACCGAGCAAAAATTCTGAGGTAGCTGATCGATATAAAATTTTCGAAAAACTATGCATAAAGCTTTCCAGTTAGAGACGGCAATGCTGTGCGGTGTCACATTCATTCTTAACAATGCGCGTAGTTTATGCACAATAGGCGGTTATTATGGAAACCTCTTTTAAAGCTTCATTTAAATAAATTTAATAATTTGCGGCTTGATCCTATGATTAGATTTGGTATTTCAGAACCCCCCTCCTAATAAATATTTGGAGGGGTGTATTCTTTCAAGAAAAATTGCCATTTTCAAAGCATCGTTTTACGAATATAAAAGCTAAATGTAAAAATGGGGGTGGACAGAGGGAGTAGTAGCCTTCCTTCGCATTTAATAGAGCATTGGACCAGACAGCTCGTAATAACAAACTTAAAGCAGAGAGCGACCCTTATCAATGGAAATCAAAACTCTAAAAAACTAAAAAAGTTTTGATTACAATATATGCAACAACAAAATCTATTATGTATGTTTATTCTAACTATGCAAAATGTACTAATTTTGATATTGCTCATTAAAAGCTATTAGCACATGAAAATTTGCATAATTTGCAATAGGAATTATCCCCCCTCCCCCGGTAGTTCGTGCTGAAATTAGACTTTTGTCCTCGCAATTCTTTAAGAGCGACTGATGAGGCACAAGTTCCAAGCAGAAGCGCAAGTTGGAGCGACAAGTATCTTTAAAGCACTGCAAAACTTCAGTGTGAAGAGTGGGGGTTGAGGAAGAGTTAGTTCCCCTCTTCTAAATAATTTCTGATAACATAGTGACTACATAAACCCTTAAGTACCATTTTGGTTAGAATCAAACGCAAATAAAAAAAAAAAATATGTTTGTTATATTTTACTTTCGACCAACCTCTTAGCTTCAGAATTATCGTCAGCAACCTTAACAATTGAGAATCTTGACTGGTGGAAATTGAAAAGTATTCATAATTTTTGATTAGACTAGCGAGGAGTTGATAAGGGAGCTGGCGCTCCCCATGGCAAAGTCCCCCGAATAATCCCCCCCCATGGAAAATTCCCTAACATGCAATATTGAGCACCCTCAGAGAAGGTATAAAATAGGTACCTTAAAATATACATTAAAGGGCCTTAAGTATTACAAAAGGACCAAACATTAAAAAACGCTTCTAGGACAGGGGCTGGTTGGTGTCCAATCACTTCACATTAAAAAAAAAAGAGAAAAAAAGACCAAATTTTCAAATTTTCGATCGAATGGGCATCCTCCGAAGTATCTACAACCACGAGGGTAAGATATATATATATATATATATATATATATATATATATATATATATATATATATATATATATATATATATATATATAGTATTTTAATACAAAGAGCTTTTCATCGGTATATTCTAAATTATGAAACTGTCTTTACCGTGATAGAGGTTCTATTTCGTTGTCCAATACCGCTTTTTAAGGAAGAATTCAAACTCTATTCAAAGTTATTAGTATCGTACATACCATAATCTTTCTTCAAAATTATTGTTTGCATTCTAGGTTAAGCTACATTAGATCACTGGAGACGCGTGACCAAGATGACGACACAATAGGCACCCCTATTCTAACGCATACATGTATATCTTCTACTCTTGGTGATATAGTTCTAACCTCTAAACTAAATCAGATGGAGTCGTCCTTAGATTTGTTTACTATCAACGGATCGTTTGTGGCTCATGCAAGAACACCAGTGGTAACTTCTATTTGCTATTCTTCCGCTCCTGAGGGTACCAGTGTCAACCTTATTGTCACAGGTCATCAATCCGGAGATATAAGGTAAAATTTTGCTCATTTCCTAGATTTATTTTAAAGTTTTCGATCGATTCGAGTTGGTTAAAAGGGAATCTGGATCATTAGAGGTTCATGCAAGAACACCATGGCAACCCTTCATTTGCTATTCTTCAGCCCCTGAGGATGCCATTGTCAGCTTTATTATTAGAGACTATTAATCTGGTGATATATGGTGTATTTGTGGTATTTTCTAGCTTTAATTTAAGATTAGTTCAGGCCTATTCACAATGATATTTAACTAGTCCTCAGATTTAGCTAGCACTAATTTGAGCCAATCAGATTTTTCATAGAATTTTCGGATTGGCTTAAAAATTCCAAAAAAAAAAATCCTAACTAAATTAAATTAGCACTAACTAGATTTCGGTATCAGTAAAATCTCATCATGAATTGGGCATTAGGAAAAGATCAGTTGGATCATTTGTGGTTCATCCAAGGACACTGGTGGCTAATTCCATTTGCTACTATTCTTTAGCCCCTGAGGATACTATTGTCAACTTCATTGCCACAGGCTATCAATCCGGTGATATAATGCATATTTATGTTCGTTTTCTAGGTTTATTTGAAAATTATGTCGATGAATTTTAGACCCGCTCACAACAATAATTTAAGTAATACCGTGGTTTAGCTAGCTCTTACTTGAGTTTAAATGAACACAATTTATTTGATAATTTGAATAATAAGTGTTCAGAAATTCAAGACTACTTTGGATTTCAGAGGAGATAAAAACGGTGATGAAACCTCTTTGTATTATATAGTATCTTTCTCTGGTTAGTTATTCATTTTGTTCAGTAGTGATGGGCTTTTGTTTTGCTAATTCAGTGCATTCATAGCAGAACAACCCAAGTCAAAAGGAAGCGAAATAAAAAAAAAACGGTTAAGAGGATTCGATACCTTAAACATCATTTTGTGGTCGGCTGGCTGTCTCAAAGGCAAAGAGCCCATTACCGAATTCTCCCAGGGGACTGCCTATCATTGAAACCTATTGACAATTTTTGATTTGATTATAAAATGTAATTGAAAAGACAGCGGAATTGTGTTGGCAGAGTTTTCAATCCCAGCCAGTTGAACCACAGAAAATTCCAAGAGCTGTCAAATTAATCAAATGATATTTCTTTTGAGGCGATTTTTGAATTTTCGTACCAGGTATACTAGAACGTTTTTAGAGACAATCCTTTCCTGAATTTTAAAAAGAAAATTCTGCTCCATTTGATAAAAAAAATACAATTCCTAATGTTATAAGTTTCCTTTAAGTTTCCTAATGTTATAAGGTTACAAAGTGTTTCTAAGATTTCAGGGAAAGTAGATGCCGGCTTCTAGTTTTCTGCTGTTTATACGGATCGTTTATCCAAGCTCTACAAGTTACGGCAAAACCGCCACACAAACTAAAACAGTTTATAATTGACGAGATAGGCTGATTCGTTATGGTGTCGAATCCCCTTAAGCACGTTGTTCAAAGCACCGATTTTTGCACAACGTATAAAACATACTAGTCATTAAGAGTCTTCCTTTCAGCATTATATACGGATCAAACTTCTGGAATCTCTAAAAGAGAAAACAAAATCAACTATTTCGGCAGTAAACCACTGCGGGTGGCCACCTTGGGTGGTCACTGTGGGCTTAATTAGGACTTCAAATATGTTACCTTGCAGTGCATAAATCTATTTACCTTTCTGTGTAAGAAATTTTTTTCTATATAATAAACCTGCTCCTTCCCTTCTTTTTTTTCTTAGAGCTGTTGCCTATGAAGTGGGCTGCCAAGTGTAGGGTACGCAAGCTCAGGTTACTCCTTGAATCACGCAAGGGTTGTCAAGCATGAAGTGGGTCATTACGTGCATAGGCTTTTTTATAGATCAGGTGGTCGAAGGCTTAAACTACCACCTGATTGAGGCAAGAGTCTTAGGCCTGCGGGACATACTGCTTGGGCAAAGTTCCAGTCATTCTGCCTATTTCCTTTAAGATATTTTACTTATATAGTGAGATAATTTTAATTGCTTTAAAACTAGAACGATAAAAACGAGTAAAAATTAGATAAAAAAAAAGCTTTTGAATATTAAGATTTCTCCGCCACTTCTGCTTCCGTAACATACCCATGCTTAAAACATTGCATTGAAAAAAAAAGAAAATCGCTGTCGATTCTAGTCATAAACAAGTTTTAAGGAATGATGAATTATGTCATACTTCATATTGGAGGCTGGGGGTCTTGTATCGATCAATTCAACTCGCTTGAAGTTCCAGTGAACTTGATGTTTTGCTCCCTCTTCACTTGTTAAAAAAAAAAGTTCCATACTATTAAAATTTGTATGCTGTAGTGTAATAATGTGTCTGCTTGATTATCATTAATGAGTGTATACAGTTTGTTTATTTATTACAGTTTGTTTATTTATTGTTTATTTATAACTCATCATTAATGAGTTATGCATTATTGTTATTTATTTCAAGTAAGAAGCCCATTGCTTTAACTCTTTTGTATTTAAACAACCTCTTAGGCGCCAAATTGAGCAAGTCGATTTTTACCTGTTTCAGGTTCGAGTGTCAAATCACCTGCTTTGCTGTTGGGACGTTTTTAAGGATTTAACACATGAAGTGAAAAAAAAATTACCTGTAGGACTCATCTTTAACCCAGATTAGACAAAATCCATATCAAACTGTACTTAGTTGTATTACAGGATATTGTCCAATCAGATGACGAGTCGACTAAAAGGAAAGCCAGCAAAGTATCTAAATACATTCAAAGACCACACTGAATATACATTAAGTACGAAAACAAAGAGAAGAAAGGATATTATAAATGAAAAATAAAATCGAATAGATGAGAAAAAACGAGGATTTTGTCAGCCTAAGCCAGTAGCAAACTATGAAAACGAAAACAAGCAAATATTTCTCCAAGGTTAGGTTAGTCGTCCTCAGTGCTCGGAAAAAAAAAACTATCCTTTTGAAGTGAATTCTATCAGAAGAGAAAAGACACTCATGTGTCATGAGTGTCTTTTCTCTTCTGGTAGAATTCACTTCAAAAGGTTAAATTTTGTCCTTTTTTTCTGTCTCTCTCTTCTGAGCACTGAGGACGACTTTGCGGAGATCCTTACCGAAATAATTGCTTGTTTTCTTTTTCATAGTTTGCTCCTGGCTGACAAAATCCTCGGTTATCTCATCTATTTGATTTTATTTTTCATTTATTATATACTTTCTTTTCTTTGTTTTCATACAGCAAAATATCTTCTTTTTAAGTTTGATCATTTTTACTTATGAACTTAATCAATTTGGCTCAGAACCGTACACTAGAACTGTAGTTTGGTTGTTAAGACTGGACATTCTTATTCGATTTTTTTAGCTTTTACTGTTTTAATCAAAAACGGTATAGATCTGCTAAGGATAAAAGTAAGTTCATATTTTTTTTTTTTTAATGTAATATTTTTAGTGATGTTTTCAGTAGTAACTTGTAATCTTTATATTTTTCTTTTGCTGTCTTGTTCTATATCTCCTGGATATTTTTAGTCTTTACATGGACGTCTTATATTTTAAAGCCCCCCAAAGGACAAAAAAAAAGAAATTGTTTTTCTAAGGAAAGCCTTTGGAAGTCAGCTAGTTTTTATGGAAATAGTACAATAAAGAAAGCTTACAGATTTCTGTTTTGGGGGTTTATTTCTGCCCTATAGATTTTTTATTGGTGATTTTGTTAGGATATCTTTTTTGTAACAACTTTTTTGTGACAAATATCACGTTTTGTGACATTTTCTTAGGATCATTAGAATCTCTGATTGTAGAATCCTCTTTTCAATTACTATTTTGTTGCAGATTTTGGAACAGCTGGGATCTGAGCCCGATACGTAAACTGGCTGAAGTAGTTAAGAAACCTGTAACCAGGTTAGTACTACTTTGTATCTTTTCTTTATGTCTTTTTATCTGTTTATCTTTTATTTTTGTATCTTTTCTTTATGTCTTTTTATCTTTTCTTTTTGTATCTTTTCTTTATGTTTCCAATTCCATATTGAGTCGATAAGTAGCAAAAACAGTCTACATTTTTTAGATACTTCTATGATCTTTTTTTGTGCCTTTCCTTCTTCTTCTGTGTTTTGACCCAAACATGCAGCTATGCATTGGAACATATTTGATGTTGAGCTTTCTATGTATTGTCATATTCTTTCCCTGTAACATCCTCATTGCACGTATTTTAGGTTATGCTTTGATTTTAATATTGTTATTATCTATGTTATTATTTTATTTCTTTTTTAATGTATATATAAATTCAAGAGTACAAGTCATAAGAATCTACGTAAAGGTTGAAAGAAAATTTGACACTAAATACGCCCTGATTCATCCCAAATGTGATTTTTTCGAGTCGTCCTAAAAAGGTCCTAAACATACAGCAATGCATCCTGACGTTTAATTAAATTCACGCACTGTTGCCGTATCCTTTTTTAGTCACTTTCTTCTCTTTGTTTTTGTTGCTAGTTCCTACCGTCTAAGCACTCGATTTTCTCTGAAGTTGTTTTACATTCAAAAGTATTTTAACCAAATAAGCCTAAAATGCCTAAAAATGACAAGACTACAAAATCCTTTAAAAAGCTAATTTTATAAAGTCAATGCTAAAATTTGCTAAAACTCTTTCGCTGTATCCCGGCAAATAAGCAAAATTAGAAATTATTGGACAATTTTTTCTTCAGCTAGTTTGTAAATTCAAACCAGCAATACATATTTCCTTTTGTTTTCACCGTTGTTCAATGTGACGTCATCAATTTTACTCGTGAATGTCTCTCCTATTGTGCTTTGTATTCAAAATGTGTTATTATCCTTAATATGTTGGGCAATAAATTTAAATTGCAAAGCAGAAAATGGCTAATTATTAAATTACGTATAATCATTTGTGGTTTCGAGCTCTTCGTATTAATTATAGTAGCCTACTTACTTTTTCTTTAACTGGGATTGAGTTCATTCTAAATATTTTTTCTCTCATGTAACAGGCAAGATGAATTTTCGAAGAATTTTTCTATAGGTGGGGGGGGGGGTGTTCTAAAACGAGGTTTGCGACAGAGTTCTTCCAAGAGAGCCTTTAGACCAGACTTGAGGGGGATTCTTCCCCATCCTTACTTTTGTGCATTTGCGCGGTGGACAGAGTCAAAATCTTTTGGTAGGGGGTAGGGGGCGTTTTTACTTGATATAGCAATTAGTGTCATGCTATGTCCTTCATCATTGTTATGCTCTGAGTCCACCTATTAACGTGCGTCACATCATGCAAAACTATATTTCATGGATAATTATTCCTTCAGAGGATTTTAAAATCAAAATTAGCAATGATTTTATTTCTATTTTTGAATGTTCATTATTGTTTGTTTTATGGACTATAACTATGTGGCTTCTGAACGGCTCATGTTTTACTTTTTTTAAAGTAGGATACTATCAGTCAACATGAAAATAAAATTAACCACAAAACCCAAAATTGCCAATTATTCAATGATGTGTATGTTCTGTGGTTTCAAGATCTTTATATTAATTATAATAGCCTAGTTACTGTTGACACTGAGTTGGTACATAATACTTTTAAAGCAAGCTAGATACTTATTACCATCACTTATAAGCAAAGGGGGGTCACAGGTACGATTCTTGAGGGACTATCAGAGTATTTTTACTTGGTGATGAGGACAGGATTTTCACTCATTGAATTTTTATCGAGGATCTCGGAATTTTAGTTCTGAGCTTGTGATCTTATAAAAAGTATTTTAAATTAATCATTACCCTCGAAAAGTGTACTAAATATATATTATTATATTTTAATATTTTGGAATTTTGTTTAAAATCTGGATATCTTTCGCACGGGAATCTTGGGACATTGCCAAATTCTCAGTGGTTGCCCTGCCGGTGAGAGGATTAAGAAGGTCAATTCTGAAACCATAATTCTTCGAGGAGGGTATTCCAGACCAATCTTCAGATTTATTCTCTCCTCACCATCCCTAGATCAGTGCAGAGATCCCCAGATCAGCGCAGATTCGAGTAAGCCCGTAGAATACTGGCTCTCCAGAAGGAGACATGCTAGAACAAAAAGCGAAAAACATTTTAAGATTCTTAATTTTATGCTCATTTTCATAGTTTTGTTTGTGTTGTTAACAATTCATCCCCAGCTACCCCCCCCCCCCCTAATGGTCTAAAAAACCTACATAAAAATTATTGAATTCTTACATTATAATATGCAGGAAGTTTAAATTAATCAAATTTTCTTAATTTTTTTCATTTTCATCCATGTTTTCGAGTCATTTTTTGATAATATAAATTCATTTGGATTATCTAAAACACAGCTATCAGATTTGAAAAATGATGATTTTTGCTCGGCAGAATTGCTACGTTTGAGAAATTTCATAAATCCACAAAATTTTTTGCCGACCCACAAAAATATTTTAAATATACATTGCAAATCTGTCGGTCAAATAGTTATTTTTCAAATCTTTTTTTTTTTAGATGAATCAAATGAAATTGTTTTATAAAAAAATGATTTTGGGACACACACAAAAAAACAGGTGTTTATGTGGTTAGTTGGATTAGCTGCATATTATTAAGTAAGGATTGCATCGCCTTTTATGTTGGATTTCTTTTGTAGGCTAGGGCCATATATGAGACCATTAGGGGAGGGGAGCTGAGGATGAATTGTCAAAAAGGCAAACAAGACCATGAAAATGAGCATAAAATTACCAATCCAAAAATGTCTGTCTTTGTTCTAGCATGTTTCCTTCTGGAGAGCCGCTATTCTATAGATTTACCTAGATTTGCTAATTGGTGCAAAGATTATTTGGAGGGGGGGGGACATCCTTCTACAGTGTATTAATGTTTTTCGTTTCATCCCAGACACCATAAATCGCACGGCGAGGCCACCAATTAACGTGCATTGTAACATGTATCTTTTCTTAAATGAATGTGTGGCTCTTTTTCTTTCTTTTTTTGCCTCTTTTTCAATTTCTGCCTCAGAGACAAAATCATGTGTAATGTCAAACTTGTTGTAGATATTACGTAATGTTTGCACAAGGAATGTCAATATTATTTCTTTGTCAATATTAATTTAATGCTCTTGCAGTCATGGAACTAACAATATCAAGTTTTTTCAGATTTAATTTTTGTTTTTGAGACGGCCCCTTAATGGTCATGTTTTTATTTCACTATTTAGAAATTTTTAATCTGTGTAATGCTTAGTTATTACCTTAGAAGTTATTGCTTAGTTATTAATAGTTATGCTTATGCGAAGTTATGCTTAGTTATTACCTTAGAATTCTACCTCCACCTTACCTGCCTCAATAACAAAAATTACCATTCAATTTTCATGAAAATCGTTTCATAGTTTAATGAATGAAACCCTCAGGAATAAATTTAGAGCCATAAAAGACTCCAGAAAAGCGTTTTGGAGGTCCTTTCGCCAGTCTTTCACTACTTATAAAACTTGAAGTATTCTATGAAAATAATAACCAAAATAAAAGAAAAAACAAGCTTAATCAAATAGTTCGTAGTAGCGGACTATAGTAAGTAGCGACTTGGCCCAATAGTAACCGAAACTAAAAAAAAAAATTATAGCAGCTATTACTTCAAAAGAAATTCCTTTTTTTGTTGATTCCAAACATATAAGATTAATTTAATTTGATTTTACTCATCAAAAGCTACGAGCCTGAGAGTATTTGCCAGGTTTTCGAATAAGAGGAGAAGCACCCCAAAAAAGTCAAGCGATCTTGATGAAAATCACACCATCGTATTCAGCATATTAGAGAACCCTACTGTAAGTGTTTTAAGCTCCTATATACAAAAATTTGGTATTTTGTATTTTTTGGCCAAAAGAAAGATCACGGATGCGGTGTTTTGCTTTTTTTTTCAGGGTTAATCATATAGAGTTAATGGTCCAAGAAGATCGGGAGAGGGTTCATTCAAATAAAACTATGTAAAGGTTCAATAACTATGCCTATGTTGGTGACACCCCCTTCTCCCTCTACAACCCCTGGGAAAAAGCTGTAAGTTATTCAATTGCCCGATTGTTTACAGATAGATTTTGCTACTGGGAAATATACGGAAAATTTTTGGGGATAATTTCCTGTTTCAGGGGATTTTCCGTGGGGAGAATTTTCTCTGTGGAGGAAAGTTTCTAGGAGGATTTTCTCAGAGAAAATTTCACACAGGAGAAGGAGGGGGTTTCCTGACATTATTTGAAAATCAGTGAAAAATTGAATAAATAAAAAAAAGCTATTCAACTAAAAGTAAAGAGCAACATTAGAACCTAAAACGAACATAAATTATTCCGTATATGAGGAGGGCTGCTTCTTCCTCAACCCTCACTCTTTACGCTAAAACCTTAAAGTTCTTTTAATAATTCTTTTAAAATCTAATTTTTCTTCTTTTCAGTTTGGTCTATACTAAAGACTGCAATAGCTTAGTAGCTTCATTTCAAGATGGGACAATTTGTGTCTGGGAAAAGAAGGGAAGCAAGAAATATAGCTGGGCCCCAAGGGCTATCAACCTGTCTCTAATGTGATGCTGCTACCATTTCGCTTTTTCCTTGTTTTTTCGCTATATTTTTTTTTTCATTTGGATTGTTTGACGATTTATGAAGAAATAATAATAATCAAGTAATACAATAGGTACATTCAGACGAATTTAGTGACAGTGGGTGGAGATTGGTGGATTTGAGCTGTTTAATTCCTTAGGAAGAAACTTCATATCAAGAGCTGAAATTTATGCATGCAAAGGCACATATATAAGCTATGGATAGATAGATAGATCAATGTGTTTCAAACGGTTATGTATCTACAAAAAAAAAATGCAAAGGAAGGAAATTGCCAACAAAGCATATTGCAAAAACGGAATAAAAAGCACACAAAAACGGAATACAAAAGTAAAAAACCTAATCTATAGACGAGATAACTTGAATACGTAAAATTTTCCTTTTTTCTAAGCATTTATCTGTATACACACTGATGCCAGTTATTATCTTTGGGTACTTTGGGTACCTTTGGGTATCTTTGGGTACTGCAAATAAGCCCAATGTAAATATTAACCTCTAAAATCAGATATAGACTATGTTTCTGTGTACTTTTTCTTTACTTACACTGACGTTCACGAGAACTTCAACATGTCTTTATTCGCTTGGATTTTTGGACAAATTAGGAAGAAACATTGACAATCAAATGATAGGGCAGGCACACGCGCACGAAAAATGTTTGGGAGAAGTGGATATAAGTTCATCAAATGAGCAAAAAGCTCATCAATGTGCACGAAACATTTATGGGGGAAGGGGGCTTAAGTACAACGAAAGAGCAAAAATTTCTAAAACTTAAGGGGGGACGGAGAAAAATGTATTTTTCAAAACCGGGGGGGGCGGCAAATTTGTCGGTTTTTCAGATTTATAATGAAAATGGCAACAAACGGTCATTTTCACTGAAAACCCCTTAAAAAAGGCACTTTTCAAAATCTAGAAGGGGGCGGGGGGAATGTGTTGATGGGTGGCAAATGCCACTCCCCCTAATTATTAAGTGGGCTGATAAATAGGATTACTATTTAACATTTTCTCACGAAGGGCTGCTGAAAACCCTATAATATTCGTTATTAAACTTTCCCCAGCGACAATAAACATGTTTAAAAAAGAAAAAAAAATGAATAAAAAAAAGAATAAAATAATCCGCATCTAATGCTTATAGATATTTAGATACTAAGCAGTCTGAAGATAAATTACTCGGAACCCTTTAAAATCACATACGAATTTATTGTTTACATTCTCAGGGAGCTACTCATTAAATCCTCAATGAAATCATTTAATGCCTATTAGTAAATGTTCATACCCTTTGTTAAGCCTTTGGGATGGCAGAGGGGCTACTGGTGTCCTTTCTTCCGAAATGTGAAAAAGTACATAAAATATAGAGATTATTTCATTCCTGAAGACATCCATCGACACATTTTACCACAGTTGAGCTATAATAGCTTGTTTTTTATTGTTTTATTTTTCTTTATATTAAGATTTATGTTTCATTTGCCAGTTGAAATATGTAATTTATCTGTTCTCCTATGGTTTTGAAATATCGACGAAAAACGAAAAGTTTACTGTTACTCCATAGCTGAGACTCATTTCTCTCTGTTCATCGAGTTAAATTTTGAAATTAGGTGTACAAGGTTTTTTTTTATTAAAACAACGTTGAAAATTCTTTAAAAAACGATGAAAAGACGTCAATTTTTCCATTTTGAGGAACTTCCAAAACATCTCTAAGAAAATGTGAAAGCAATACAATAACTCTGGCTCGGTCAATGGCTAGATGTGAGACAAATGAATCCAACTATAAATGTTCCTTTTCCTCTTGGTGCAAATTACAACTGTACGTTTGTTGCAATTTGCAAAGTTGTAATTTGTAATTTTGCAATGTTGCAAAATCCCTTTCTTAAAAGAGAACAAATACCTTAAAAGGACATTGCGGAAATGAACCGTTATTTAACCAATAAATAGTTGGGAGGAGGTACCGGGAATATCGTAATTTTTACCAGTTTAAATATCACTTGACTTTAGCTAATATACACGTGTCAGAGGTTAAACGTTTAGTTTCACAACTGGTTTACTGTCAGTACGGTAATAAATTCGCGAAAAAAAACGAAACAAATAAAAAAATAGCTCAAATACTTGACCGGGTTTGCTGTTGGAAACCTGAAATATAATACTTTAAAGTGAATGCGCTTTCTAGCTAGCGACGACCTGACCTTTTGCAGGAAACTTGTGGAAAAAAGTTGTTCTTCTTTAACTGGTTTTTAATTGATTGCAAACTAGATTGTGGAATATAATTTATGCTTGAAGCCTAGCCAATCTATGAAATAATATGGAAAACTGTGCCCACTTTGTGAAGCGAAAACATTTTTTGGCGATTAGTTTTAAATCTCTGTTGGCTAGTCGTGCAAAATGTAAATACGACTTCTTTTACTCTTTTTATTTGCTCATTAATTGTAGTCTTAATTAAATTTAGTTTAAAGATAAAAATCATAAGGGGCATAGGAACTCCTTTACATGGGGCTGTCTACTAGTTAGCTGCAATCGAAACAGTATAGCGTATTTAGCAATTTGACCGTTATAGTCAAATATTGTCGAGACTAGCTACACTTGAAATATTGTTGAAGGTAAGGGAACGTTGTATATTTAGATAATGTCTTCTCACGATTCGAATAACACTATCCAACAAAGTTTTTTTTTTGTATTTCGAGAAAGTTTTCTTGTGCCACGGAAAGTTTCTTTTTGTGCTGAGTTGAATATGCTATCAAAATTGGCTACAACCTTTGTCTGAATTTTCTATTTAATTTTGGTGTTTGCGATTATTCTTTTTTAATGGCTTTCTAGCGCAATTTAGTATGCTGAATTCAAAAGTGTAATCAAATTTTTTCTACCCTTCATAGTTTTATGCAACGATTTTTCAAAGTATATTTCTTGGTCTTTTGAGACTTTTTAAATTAAATCTTCTCTCCTTCAAAGGAATTTTATATTTGATCTGGGCTTAATATTTTATTTAAAACGTTGATGTTTGGTAGAACGAGAACTTTGTGGCAGTTTTGTCAAACTGTCGGAACTATCCTAACAAATGAATGGTCTAAAAGAGAGACTAATATTTGGGAGCAGTTGAGAGTCTTGTTGTCTTATGAATAGAAAAGTAAAATAGAACAGAAAGAGAAAAACTGAGATTTTCTGTAATTTTTCTTGATAGAAGTTAAAATAATTGAATTAAAATTTAAAAAAAATGAAAAACTAGACTAATCTGGATCCACACAATTTTAAAATAGCCAAAAAAAACCTAAAAATTGAAAAAAAGCCGAAACTGCCGAAAATCTTATTTTCTATTCATTTGGAGCAGTTGGAGATATCGGAGACAACAATATTTGAGGGAATCATTGGGGATCAGTTGTTGCTCTTGTACAGAAATATATCAAGGTCAAAAATATCTGATCATCCGTCTGTTTATATTCAAATGCCCAATGCCCATCTTTTCAAATGATTAAAAATAGAGCAAGTGATTTTTTTTTGTACATGTTATGTTTGCCTGTGTCTTGTACCTTTAGCGAAAAATTATCACATTTTACCTCTTGTTGTAGCTTGACGAATGGTTCTGTGATTATTATCCTTGAGTAAAGTACAATATGTAGATTTTGGTGTTAAGACCTATTTGTTATGATTTGTTTTTTGAAAGATAGAATTATTGGTTTAGAATTAGATTTGTTGCCTGATCGCAGCGTGTGTTTTATTTGGTTTGTTGCAAAATAAATTTCAATTATAACCATGGTCTTTATTGAACTTCAGACACTTTTAAGATTTTAGTTTGACTATATAAAGTTTCTCCAAACCGAGGACCTCGTGTATTTGCACTGAAAAAGGAAATCAGATAAATTTCGAAACTAGAGAGGAAAGACAGTGATTCAGGCAGGCCTGTATACTCAGGAGAATGTTTTAAAATAGAGCTCCATTGTGATGTCCCCTTGTCCAGCCAACTGCCCATTTAACGGGCTTATTTGTCGCCCCACTTCCTTCGCTGCGGTTCGCAGTCCGAGCCCTCGCGCATGGGCCGTCACTCTACTCAGTTTTAGTTTGATCTCGTACTTTGGCCACCTAGAGCAATGGCCTTTGGCCTTTGTGAATTAGCTCTAGTTTATTAATCTTATGCAACAGATGTATACAAAATTGAATGGATCATAAATCCTCCACGAGTAACCAAAGCTGCGCATAAAATCATCCCTTTTATCCTTTTTCTTACCTGTGGAAATAGTCAGAGAATATAGCTCGTAAAATCAAAATTTTTGTTGCATCTTTGCTGCCTTAGAAAAATATTCTCTACGCAAACAAACTTATTGGTAATAACTTTCCTGAAAGAAGAAAAGACCTTACTTCGCTTCCTGCTAGATTCATATCTTATAATGTAATTCTTGAATTACCGCACCCAAGCTCTCCGAGCGTTTAAGGCTGGCCAGCTTTCCTACCTAAACAGAGAAGATCACTCTTTGTCAAAATGAATAGGGAGTTTGAAACCTTCTTTTCACAACCTGCTACATATGCAAGGACTATCTTGGGGATGGTTATCTTTTTTTAATAGGCCATGCCTGGTATTCAGTTTGCCATGTCTGAAAAATTCGGGGGCCTCTTTTAAGTTAAAGAACAAGCGGGAAGGGACAACTTTTAACTTTGTGAAACTCAACTGTTATTCTTCAAAATACTAATAGGTGACAGCATGGCTTGAGTAAAGTTTAATAAAGGTATTCATTAAAGTTGGACCTTCGGTACCCAGGTAGGTGCCCTTTTGGATCTAAACTTGAGTTTGTAGTTTACTCATTTTGGGACTCAAAGCCATCTAAACTCGTGATAGTAGCTTACTAATTTTTTACCCCTTGAAAAACAACAAAGAAAACAATGACATGATACTGTCCACCTAAATTAAGGTAGAGCACCCCTCAGTAATGTCCTTACTTAACTCTGAAAATAAACGTTTGACTTTTACTACTTAAATTTTTTACTCCTGGGGGCGGGGGAAAGAAGTGTGTGGAAACATCAGCCTTATTTTCTGCTATATATACTGTTGACTTCTGTTTTTCTTGCGCGACGATATTAACTCGCAAAAATCCCACTGGTACCCTGTATGCATGGAAGCGCATCAGTACTTGTGCGATTTTCCTAGGCATCTAAGTTTTTAGTTGATGTCTTTGTTTTTAGTTACATTTAAATTTCTTGGGGATCAAAATTGGGAAGGTGAAGCCTAACCCGGGTACCGAAGAACCGACTTCAGTTTTATTTGACTTTAATTTTTAAAAACAACTGCACTTTCTTTTTTATGTCACTTATTTCTTTTGCTTACTTTACTTGACTTAACACTTCTGCTCAACAGAATCGCTATTGCTCTGGCAAAATATTAAGACGAAGAACAAGCAAATATTTCGACAAGGACACACAAGTTCATAATTTTATGAACATTTCTCTTTGAAGCACAGCACAGATTTATCAGGCACTTCCAGTGACGAGATTAAAGCATATGTTTATTTAATTCTAATCCGTCAGATATTACGCCAAGTACGCCAAGACAGAGTATAAAATAGAGAAAACCAAAAAAAGGGGAATATGAAAAAATGAAGAAGACATCACAACCTTTATCAGAACAATTACTAAAGATCATCTGTAAAACACTGAACAACAGTTATACATACATACAACTTTAAACCTTACTGTATAAGAAGGGAAAACAATGGATGAAAACTGATGTTGCGGCTATGTTTCAAAATACGCTTTGATAGAGCTATTGCTGGCTCACCTATTTTATGCCGAGTATACAAAATGTGGTTGTGCTATTGAATCATACAGTTCAATCAGGATTATTCAATTGAAACGTTTTTATTTCAAACAATTAAAGCAAAAGGCCCACCACCTTATTTTTCAATGCAGGAAATCAGCAGCAAATAGGTCAGGCTTAGGGATTATTTCTTGCAATAATCGGATTAGGACTAGCACATTCAATAAGATCTTTCGATTCAGTTTAGCCTATCCATATGTTGTGTCATTGAGTTTAGAATTGAGAAAGCGTGATATAACGCATTTGTACTTCTGGACTGCTGAACAATCTTTTTTTGGAAAGAAGCACGAAAAATAGTCTATGTTTAGTCTATGTTTTACTTATGTCCTCGCATAAACGAAGCTAACTAAATCACTGCATTTGCAATAGAAGAGAAACTCTCCTGTCAAGTGCCAGATGTTGCAAAGTCAGATTGCTCTGATCACCCATGACTCTTTCACGGCAGCTGCCGCTTCAGCTGTTTCGTGGTAAGGCCGCACGGGCAAATCAGAAGTTTTGCAGCATATGGTCCGTGCCTCATAAACACCAGTGCGTCGTGATAATTGGTGTTACGAATCGTTTTGAATTTTTTTTTCTGCGCAATTTAATTATTTATACAAGAGTATTATCTTTATCTTGATTCAGTGTAATACATGACGCGAGCTAAGGTTAAAATTCAACGTTCCTTATCCGTATATTCCAGTTTCAGTGCAATCATGCTGAATTCTGATGCTTTATTACTAACAGATGGCCCGGTGACTTGGCTTATATTCCATGTTTGTCTTATAAGTGAACATGATTATGCACAAAAGGCTAAAAAGGAAGAAACTTGTTTGCATAAAAAGTAAATAATAATAAGCTGTGAAGAGGAAAAAAATTAAAAGAAAAAACAAACAAACGAAGAATGTAAGAGTGTTCACGGTGGTATCATTGCATTTATCCATCCCTCAAGGTATATACCCCCTCTGGAAAAGGCAATTTTGCAACAAGCCATCAGCTGTATCTTGCACCAAAAGAATAAAATACTTATGTCATTGAATTTATAAATCTCTTGGGGATCAAAATTGGGAAGGTGAAGCCTTCTTGGGAATTTAAATTTCTTGGGGATCAAAATTGGGAAGGTGAAGCCTAACCCGGGTACCGAAGAACCGACTTCAGTTTTATTTGACTTTAATTTTTAAAAACAACTGCACTTTCTTTTTTATGTCACTTATTTCTTTTGCTTACTTTACTTGACTTAACACTTCTGCTCAACAGAATCGCTATTGCTCTGGCAAAATATTAAGACGAAGAACAAGCAAATATTTCGACAAGGACCTCCGCTAAGTCGTCCTCAGGGCTAAAAAAAAAAAAATCTAAACTTTCGAAGGGAACCTAGCAAAAGCAGAATAGATACTAAATCAAAAAATCCAGCTAGAGATAAATGAAAGAAAATTACTTTTGCATGGCAATAGACTTCGCCATTCTGCAACAACGATTTTCATTAGATATGTGTGTTCAAACGATAAAAGAAAAATGAATTCTGTACAGCCGACCAACCTGCAGAAACGTGAAATTTTGAAGAAAAAACTGTGAAATGAAAAATATTACAACAAGCGACAAGGTACAAATATGCACTTCTTGCTATACCTTGTAACATTTTGAAATTCTAACATTTTCAACTACAAATATTATAAATACCAGTTTTTTTCTAACATGGACTTAGTCTTCAGAAACAACTGTGCTTTCTTTTTTACTTCATGTACGTTCGAAAAACAGTAAGAAATAGAAAAATCGTGTCTAGTTAATTAATGTAGAGAAACGTAAAATTTTGAAGAAGGAACTGTGAAAAGAAATATAAAATAGAAAGGAACCAGGCTCAACCTTGTCCTTCTTGCTATAACTTATAACTTTTACAACCTAGATATTATTATTATACAAATATTTGCCAGTATGGCTTTAATTTTCAAAAAGAACAATATATTCCTCCTGGCAATACGTACCTTAGAACAAAATTAAAAAAAAAAAAAAAAAAAAAAAATATAGAGCCCACCAACGTAGAAAAATGTGGAATACTAGGAAATGCAGAGAAATGTTGAAAAATATAAAAATTATAGACATAAAAAACTAGGAATCATACAACCGGGGATTTCTGCTTAGGCTTGCTCTATTATTTACGGCAGTTGGAAGGACAGTTGAAATTACGCATTTGCTCGTGATCAGCAGAAACCAATTCTACCCATCTGTTATGTTGTCATTTACACAAATACAAAAGAATGTAAGTTATTCTGCTTCTAAAAGACAAAAAAAATTAAAAGGTCATTAAGTCAATTTAAGCATGCATACCCTTCTTGATGCGCATCGCCAGTTGTCCAGTATCATCATGTTCATATTCCAACGGAGCGTTTCTTCTTCCTTAAAATTATAGGTTAGTTTTGTCACACCAAAAAAGAGCCAAAAATCTATTCTGTCTCGTTGACACGTGGGGTAAATAAGTTTACTATAAGGTGTATTCAAAATTAAAAGTAGTAACGGGTTTCCTATCACTACAATAATTTCATAATGTTCAACAAAACGGATGGATTCTGAACTTACTTCGGCCTTTTCCTGTACCCAAGATTTTGATATGGGAGAGGAGGGAAGCTCAAGTATGAACCACGTTCATAAACTTATTAAATGACATAAAAGTGTATAATTCTATAAATATGTGCTTTACAAGGGGGTCAATACTTCGCTTCGTGGGTGTCTTTTCACTTATGTGTACCTCTTGCTTGCTTATTCACTTGTCAAGGGAACGGGATTTTTTATCTGCTGGAAAATCAAAGAGGCGGGCTATCAGCAAATAGTTTGAGCTCACTCCGCATATGTACCGTGAAAGAGAGACCTCAGGGTATGGAAAATTTGTCTTCTCAGAATATGTTACTAAATAACGTAGTTATTAAAAAGAATATGTTACTAAATAGATAGCATAGTGAGGGGGAAGGGGAATTGAATGGATTGGAACCAGACTCGGTTGAATTAGACTTCATTATATGTACAAAAGGATTACATATTACCTTGAGTTTCATTATTGTCACCTAGTTCATAATTTTATGAACATTTCTCTTTGAAGCACAGCACAGATTTATCAGGCACTTCCAGTGACGAGATTAAAGCATATGTTTATTTAATTCTAATCCGTCAGATATTACGCCAAGTACGCCAAGACAGAGTATAAAATAGAGAAAACCAAAAAAAGGGGAATATGAAAAAATGAAGAAGACATCACAACCTTTATCAGAACAATTACTAAAGATCATCTGTAAAACACTGAACAACAGTTATACATACATACAACTTTAAACCTTACTGTATAAGAAGGGAAAACAATGGATGAAAACTGATGTTGCGGCTATGTTTCAAAATACGCTTTGATAGAGCTATTGCTGGCTCACCTATTTTATGCCGAGTATACAAAATGTGGTTGTGCTATTGAATCATACAGTTCAATCAGGATTATTCAATTGAAACGTTTTTATTTCAAACAATTAAAGCAAAAGGCCCACCACCTTATTTTTCAATGCAGGAAATCAGCAGCAAATAGGTCAGGCTTAGGGATTATTTCTTGCAATAATCGGATTAGGACTAGCACATTCAATAAGATCTTTCGATTCAGTTTAGCCTATCCATATGTTGTGTCATTGAGTTTAGAATTGAGAAAGCGTGATATAACGCATTTGTACTTCTGGACTGCTGAACAATCTTTTTTGGAAAGAAGCACGAAAAATAGTCTATGTTTAGTCTATGTTTTACTTATGTCCTCGCATAAACGAAGCTAACTAAATCACTGCATTTGCAATAGAAGAGAAACTCTCCTGTCAAGTGCCAGATGTTGCAAAGTCAGATTGCTCTGATCACCCATGACTCTTTCACGGCAGCTGCCGCTTCAGCTGTTTCGTGGTAAGGCCGCACGGGCAAATCAGAAGTTTTGCAGCATATGGTCCGTGCCTCATAAACACCAGTGCGTCGTGATAATTGGTGTTACGAATCGTTTTGAATTTTTTTTTTCTGCGCAATTTAATTATTTATACAAGAGTATTATCTTTATCTTGATTCAGTGTAATACATGACGCGAGCTAAGGTTAAAATTCAACGTTCCTTATCCGTATATTCCAGTTTCAGTGCAATCATGCTGAATTCTGATGCTTTATTACTAACAGATGGCCCGGTGACTTGGCTTATATTCCATGTTTGTCTTATAAGTAAACATGATTATGCACAAAAGGCTAAAAAGGAAGAAACTTGTTTGCATAAAAAGTAAATAATAATAAGCTGTGAAGAGGAAAAAAATTAAAAGAAAAAACAAACAAACGAAGAATGTAAGAGTGTTCACGGTGGTATCATTGCATTTATCCATCCCTCAAGGTATATACTCCCTCTGGAAAAGGCAATTTTGCAACAAGCCATCAGCTGTATCTTGCACCAAAAGAATAAAATACTTATGTCATTGAATTTATAAATCTCAGGTCTATTTTTTCTCCAGATTGAATTATAGTATTACTTACACATTTCCTTAAAGGGGTATCTAAACTGGCTTAAAAAATAATCAAATTGTTGTTTTTGAACGGTGAATTTCTCAGCGCATTTTTAATATAAAAAAAACTGTGTACATCAAATTTTAAAAATTGAATTTGGTAGATGGACAGAACTGAACCTTAGCTATGGAATGACACAAAAATTCTCGTCTTTTGTTAACATATATGAAAACCACAGGATAGCAGAAAAAAATGCACAGGGAATATGGTTCCGGAACCGGCATCTAATATCGCGATTCAGCCTCCCTGATTTACGGGGAAAAGTGACTGTGCTTGCGGGAAAGCTGTCGTTATCTGCAGGTCTTACTGCGCACCATAATTTACGTCGTTTTATGTAAATAATTGTTAAGTGTGCGAGTTTGCTTTTTTTTTTTTTTTTTTTTTTATTGTTTTTTTTTGTTCTTGATGTACTCCGCTTCTTTTTTACAGTGGGTAATAGATAAATTATTATTATTATTATTATAAAACCGTTTATTATTTTGGTATAAAACTGTTCTCTCGGACAATTTTAACGGTAAGCTCTTTAGATCAAAATTTATATCGGGAAAATTGGAGTAAAGAATATTGTGTATCTGTCTGTTCTCTCAGGCAACTTTAAATATAATTTTTTATTTCAAACCAAATTTCAAGCCGCTATCCGTGAGGGTAGGACGTGGTTAATTTATTGCCTGAAATGGTTATTTTTCAAACAAACGATGAAGAGCCGTAGTACATCTTGGCCCTCTTACTGCCATCCGTAATAATGCGTAATCAAGTAGTTTGTGGCTCTGAATTGTAGGTAAAAATCTACTCATGCTAATAGTAACCAAAGTAACCAAAACTCTGAAAAAAAAGAATCTTGATAGCAGCAAATAGATAAGAAAATTGGATTTTATGATGATCATAATAAACAATAAAGTTAATTAAATTTATGGCTACTCGCCAAAAATAACGAGCCTAAGAATAGTTACCTGATTTTTGAAAAAAGTGACCAAACACGTCAAAAGGCTGACTAATTTTGATGAACCTTGCACCATCAAACTCAGTAAATCAGAAAACCCTATTGTTCAAGTTTCAAGCCCCCATACGCAAAAAGGTCAAATTCACACTTTTTCTGAGAACAATGGTCACAGAGGCGTGTTCATTTGTTTGTTTGTTTTTCCCAGGAATGACTATATCGTGTCAATGATCAGAGAATATCGGGAGAAGATTCATTCGAACGAAATTAAAATTTTTAGCGTACTTGTTAACTAGCAAATACATTGAACTTGCCAATTTGAGACACAGATATGCCACGCGGTGACGCATTTATACCTAAGGATGCACATAGTCCTTGTAAAAGAGATGGTCAAAGTGGTAAGGATGGTATAGATTGATAAAATTATGTAGGCTACCGTCATGTATACATGCAACAGCTATTATGGAAGACTTTTTGCAGGTGAGTCGGTAGAACTTTTTGTTGATGATGGGGGAACTGTGCCTGAAGCCTC
This sequence comes from Artemia sp. Qi Xiang Cuo, assembly GCF_049724085.1. Classification (NCBI taxonomy): domain Eukaryota; kingdom Metazoa; phylum Arthropoda; class Branchiopoda; order Anostraca; family Artemiidae; genus Artemia; species Artemia sp. Qi Xiang Cuo. Next base: position 79,311,850 of record NC_142800.1, read on the forward strand.
AAAAGTTTATTTTTATGCAAACAATTTCTAACCCTTATTCGTGGGATTTATTTGGGGTTAAGCTTTTAATGAGGGAATTGTGGGGTCATAGCCCCGCTCTTGTTACAGAAAATTTTCTTTGTAACGTAAGATTTGCGGTCTTGATGATAATTATACGGTGAAATTGAACATGTGTGAGAAACTTAAAGTAGGTACCGACAGTATACGAAATTTCTTTCTTTTATGGATAAGTATAAAGTCCGTAAAGTTATGTTCTGGTCTTGAAAAGGCACAGGTCCTACTCTTTTTTGTGGTAGTTTCTGTTTGTTTTGAGTTTGACTTGGTTATTTATGGTATTGACTGTTTTTGTTTTATTTAATTTATTTATTAATGGTGAATGATAGTAGTTTTGCAATGGAAAATTTTTTGACTTTATTTCTACTCAGATTTGGTTTAATTTAGACCTGTAGTTTCCTTTGAAGAACTTCTTTTGTGGAAAAAAGTTTTTTGAAATTAATTTCTATTCGTTTTTATTATTGACACAGTCTTTTTCACTGGTTACGAAAAGAATATTAGGAATCTTTTAGTTTCTCTCTATAAGAATCCAGATTTTGCTCGAAAAGGAAATTTCCTATGGGATGGGACAAGTCCTACTGGGAGCTTTGTTTTTATCGAAGTTTAAATGGTAATATTTCTCATTTTCCTAACCACATTATTTTTTTTTAATACCTTCTCAAGAGACAATGCCCCAAGGGGCTTTGACTCCTCATCCTCTACCGGTCTCCGTTGGAGATATCCCTATAAAATAGAATTTGTTTGAAAAACTCGTCTAGAAAATCATGAAAATAATAGCCCTATAGTTCTTGTTTGATATTTCTCACCCTTCCCCCTCCAAATCAATATTTGCAGGGATTTTTCGAAGATAATTATTATTCTGGGAGCATTTTCATACACGTAGCATATTTCTATTTTCAATAAGCAAGTTGCTTATTGTTACTTTGATACTTTGTTTAATTTGATACTTTGTTTACTTTGATACTTTTATACTTTCCTTACTTTGATACTTTGTTACTTTGATATTGTTATTTTGATACCAATTTTGATCAGAACAGAAATTAACTTAACAAACTTTCCGAAAAAGAAGTTTTCAAAGAAAAGTAAAGGCCTTACCAAACTTGAGATCACCCGAATTAAATTCTTACAGTAATTCAAACTCCAAACGACAAGAAAATACTTTTAAACAATAAATGACAGACGAAAAGAAATCAAACAAACAATCATAGCAAACAAACACACAACAGTTACTAATATAAATGAATAAATAAATATTAAAACGAGTAAAACTTAAATTGAGTATACAAATCCAGCTTAAAATGAACAAAAATCACTGCAAATAAAAATTTGACTACTGCCCCCTACCCTAACTGTAAAACTCAGAAGCCTACTGCATCATTGGCGCTTTGCTGAAAACTTAATGTGTCTTGAACAATCTTGGAAAGAACTAATAAAACTAAACTGAATATTTTATACATAACGATATAGATTGCTAAAAGCTCATCGCTTCAAGATTTTCGTTCATTTTAATTTTTATTTTCGATGTTGTAATAAGTGAAAAAAAATTATTTGTAATATAATTCGTTTTCAGTAAAGCGCCAATGACGCAGTAGGCTTTAGACTGTTACAGTTAGCAGCAGTCAAACTGTTGTTTGTAGTGATTTTTGTTCGTTATAAGCTTGATTTGTATATTCAATTTTAGTTTTCCTCATTTTTTATTCGTTCATTCATTTTTACTTGTAGCCTACCGTACCTGTTGTATGTTTGTTTGCTATGATTGTTTATTTAATTTCTGTTCATTTTGGATTTCAGTTATTCTTAGTAATTCTTTGTATTCTTTGATTCCCATTTTTGGCTTCTTACCCAGGAATTTGCTCGATTTCATAATTGAAGATTTAGGCTTATTTTGCGGTCAATCTAGATTTAAAACAGAATCTACTGTAAATATTATTCATTGAAAAGAAATGGAAAACACTAGGAGCCAATTTGATCTATGCATAGTTTTACAGCAGTACTGCGAAAATACTGCTGCGATTTTTTTTTTTAACGTGCTACCTTTATAATAAGGACTATGAAAAGACTTATTTCCAAAATTTGGATAGTATTTTTGAAAAAAAGTATTTTTAAGAGCCAATTTGAGCTATGCATGGTTTTTCAGCAGTACTGCGAAAATACTGCTGCGAAAAATATTTTTAAAAACGTGCTACCTTTATAATAAGAACTATGAAAAGACTTATTTCCAAAATTTGGGTAGTATTTTTGAAAAAAAGTACTTTTAAGAGCCAATTTGATCTATGCATAGTTTATCAGAAGTACTGCGAAAATACTGCTGCGAAAAACATTTTTAAAAACGTGCTACCTTTATAATAAGAACTATGAAAAGACTTATTTTCAAAATTTGGGTAGTATTTTTGAAAAAAGTATTTTTAAGAGCCAATTTGATCTATGCATAGTTTATCAGAAGTACTGCGAAAATACTGCTGCGAAAAAGATTTTTAAAAACGTGCTACTTTATAATAAGAACTATGAAAAGACTTATTTTCAAAATTTGGGTAGTATTTTTGAAAAAAAGTATTTTTAAGAGCCAATTTGATCTATGCATAGTTTTTCAACAGTACTGTGAAAATACTGCTGCAAAAACATTTTTAAAAACGTGCTACCTTTATAATAAGAACTACGAAAAGACTTATTTTCAAAATTTGGGTATTTTCAGGTAAATTAAATCCCTTTCAGATTTGTTGTTTCCTATATATGAACTCTTAACTTTTTTTTATTACTTATTCTAAAACATGATAGCAATCCGGTGTGCCAATTAGGAGGGGTTGCGATTGTCCCCCTGTTTCTATGTTTCAAAAATCGGAAAAAACTCCCCCTACATATTCGTAGCAAGCTCAATTGATATTAGTGATTTAACCTTAGAAATTTGTAGTGGGAGACAGATAAAAACTGTCTTCCCCTACATTTTCATAGCAAGCTGAATTAATATTAGTGATTTCACCTTAAAAATTTGCCTTAAAGAATTTGACTTAAATGGTGACATAGCAAACCTATTTTTTATTTGTGCCAGTTTTTACTTATAATTTAGTTATTTTCTCATGGCAAACTCTTTTTTGTGCCAGTTTTTACTTACAATTTAGTTATTTTTTTTTATGGCAAACCATACTTGTGCCAGTTTTTTACTTACAATTTAGTTATTTTTTCATGGCAAACCTTATTTGTGCCTCATTTTACTTACAATTTAGTTATTTTTTCATGGCAAACCTTACTTTTACCAGGTTTTACTTACAATTTAGTTACTTTTTCATGGCAAACCTTATTTGTGCCAGTTTTTACTTACAATTTAGTCATTTTTTCATGGCAAACCCATTTTTTATTTGTGCCAGTTTTTACTTACAATTTAGTTCAAAAAGCCAAATTAGTTATCTTGATGCACGACTATGGTTTTAAACTAGTTATAACAACAGTCAGGATAGTGCCCTTGCTAAGCACTTAGTTTACTGATCTGTTTTTTCTTTTTCTTTTTTTTATTTGTATTGTTGTTGATGAGAAATAAGAATTGTGCAATGTTAAAGTAGAACAAGTATACCGCTTAATCCTTTATTACTTCAATTACAATTCTTCAGTAGATATCATCCGACTCCTGGCTCCTCCCTCTGCATGTTTTGAATCAATTCAACCTTTTTGGAAAAATACTCACCTGTCACTAAATTTGAAGATACGAAATAATCGTGTTCTAGCGATTCCGTTTTGCAATGTGTGAAGCAGAGGCATGGAACCTAAAATCTGACGACAAGCACCAACTGGCGGCTATAAAAACAAAATTTCTCCGAAAGCTTGCCGGTATTACTTAGCTAAATCGTGTATCGAACGAACGGCTACTGTCCTCCCTAAATTCCCTCAACCCATCATTCAGATCATCAAACTCCAGCAGCTTTGATGGTTAAGACACGTCCAAGGTTTGTCTCCAGCCCAACTACCTAAAATAGCTTTTGAAGGGAGCATTAACACATGTCGCCCAAGAGAACAACCTCCCAAGAGCTGACATTAAAACTTTCCCGAGCACCGCTTCCCAACGCTGCTGAGGACTGCGAGAAACAGGGAGACATACCGAAAATATTTTGGTATCTGAGGGGAATCCCCTAGTCCGCCAACCTGGCTGGACGAGAGTTAATTTGCATTAGACATAAATAAAGACTTTAAGAGGGGAGGGTTTGTATATCCTGTTACCTTTAGTGTTTAAGGGAGCTTTGATTTTTTGGAGAAGCTTTGGATTAATTTAATTTGATCAATAAAGATGAACAAACTATTAGGTTGCATTTGAAAAATAAAAGGAAAAAAAGTTATCTGTTGCGTAAAATGTTCATTACTAAAGCGTAAACTTAGCATTCTTTTATTTTCTTATATCTTAAAACCGTTTTTCTATATATTGCAATAAACAAAATAAAAAGTCATCACTTTAATAAATATTAAATATATAACAAGTTCATTTTAATTTCAACTCCGTTGCAAGAATTGGTTTCTCAAGCCGCTTGAGCAGTGGCTGCAACTGGTGCTGAAGCCTGTGCTGAAGCTGGTGCTGCAACTGGTTTATTTTCCAAAGGAGTATCACCTTCCCTTGGTTTACTTTTGTTAAACTTCTTTCTATTTTGTGCTTTCTTGTTCTGTGCTCGCTTCAACTGGGATTGTCTTTGCTTAGTTTTTCTAAGTTGAGCCCTTCTTATTTGTTGTTTTCTGCTTAACCTATTTGGAGTGCACCTTTTGTTCTTACGGTTCCTGTTAGCTGGTCGACCTTTTTTATTTGCTTTTCGTCCCTCTGCATCTTCAACTACATCTGTCTCGTCGTTTTCTCTTTTCTCAACTGGCTGATCACCTTGCATTTCTGTTAGATCCTTTTCTTCTGGTAATTCTATATCACCTTCCCTAGGGCACCCCTTTGCCCCCTTATTTCTGTTTTTGTTTTTAGCATTATTTGGTCGTCTCTGATTTCTTACAGGTTTCTGATTTGGTCTTCGCTTCTGTTGTTGCCTTCGCTGCTGATTCTTTTTCGGTTGTCCTTTTCTGTTTCCTCCCTTTTTCACCCTTCCTTCTGTGTCCTCAGCTTCTTTAATTTCTGTTTCAGGGCTTTTTGCAACTGCTATAGAATCTTTCGTAGACTTATCACCCTCTACTGCTAAAGCGGCTGGATCAGCAACAGCAGTGGGGGTTTCTGGTGCAGCGGGTGCCTTATTCAATTCATCTTTTTGAGATACAACTTTGTTGTCGTCAGCGGCTTTTTCAACGCCTTTGGCTTCAGTATTTGGTTCAACAAGAGGCACAAGCCTAAAAAGAACACAGAATAATTATTAATGGGCGAATAAAAGAATGAAAATTTGTACCGCATTTCCAAGTCGTATTTTGTTTTGTAGCTGGATCACTTACACCATTGGACATAAGTTTGCATATCAAAATAATAGGTCCAATTGGAGTCCAGGTGCAAGTCTAGAAACAGCAGTTGAATAATTGGCACAAGTGTATAAACAATGGTTCGTTTCAGATCTTACGCTCGCGGTATGGACGGCTTTCGAATAGACATTAATAATAAAAAGCCCTGGTGGGGCTTGTGAACCATTCTATAATTCATAAGCGATATATAGTGCATAACTTTTCAGTGTATAACTTATGCACTGAAAATTCATACCAATGGTGTCAATTGCGAACCTTACCATATAATTCGTGAAACAAAAATCAAAGGAAAGGATAGAAACTAGATGAAATTTAAAAGTAGCAACAAACAATAGATAAATGTCAAACCGAAAAAAAAAGAAAAAACATGATGTAAAGGAAAAAGAAAGAGAGGATAAAAACAAATTTGCATCGAAAGACACCAGAAAAATTTACTGTAAGTTTTGGTAACTGAAGGCATAAAGTAGAACTTCTGGTCATTTTCTGGCTGCGAAGATACGGCTTTGAGCTTCGGTATCTTATGGAATTTTCATTGGGTGAAATGTATGAATTCCGCTAAGAAACTTACCAAACTTTTTAGGGTTGGAGGGAGGGGGGCTTCTACCAGGAGCATTGTTGTTTTGCCATTGAGACGCAAGAATTTTCCCATTTTGATCAGTTTTTTGTTTCTTATTATGTTTAAGAGGGGGAGGGGGTGAGAATGTTTCATCCTAGCGCGTCAAATGATGTAGTGGCTCGAATTGGGAATGTGGAACGGGAAAATATAAGACATCGGCTAAATGTGGGAAATGACGCAAAACTAATGTTTTGTCTCGATTTATCTTCAACTTTTAAATGCATTCCAGCTCAAAACGGGAGATGCTTTTTAGTATTTAACTTTGGGTTCATTCCATTTATAATTATTAATAACTCAGTCATACTTCCCACTTAATATTTTTCCTAAGGGCCCAAAAACAAATTGAAAAATTGAGCCGACGAATTTACTTTTTTCTTAGCCCCCCGCCTCACACACACTATAAGAAATACCGGTACCCCCTTTCCAAGGCCTCCTTTTGAATGTATGTGCACCTGCATAAATAGTTCCTTAAATACTTATAAATACATATTTCTTATAAATACATATTTCTTATATATACATATTTCTTATAAATACATATTTCTCATTAAGCCTGCAATCCCGGCGCCAAATGAGCACAATTTTGAAGTCTCAGCAAGGGTCACTGATCAAATTTTTATTTTTGACATTACAAATCCCTGCGCAATCACCTACACACGTGGGACACATTTAACCATGTTTCTGACAGCTTACAGAGGATCATTAGTTGATGTTACATATGCATAGCTGTTTTTTCTAAATACCAAAGAATGTTAGCCATCATTAAATAGACACCAGCCTTTAGAGTTAAATATCACATATTTTATGGTGATATTACTGGGGCTACTTTTTGGCCCTCACTGGGTATGAACGAGGGGTTGTCCGCTACCCACCACCTAATGTAAATCTTATAGGGCTGCTTGGTCTCCCACGAGTGATGCACTGCACGGTATGCGTAGTTACACTTTCGCCTCACCATGTCTTCTCTCACCAAGTGTGACACTTCACCCTCGTGAGGCACACCTCACATAGTGCACGGGACTTTTGAACGTTCCCCTGGGGTATAAAGGTTCATCGGCTTCTTAAGGTATATGTTACCCCTGAGACTAGCAATTTCACGAAAAAGCCAGCAGCTAAAAACTTGCATCAAAAGGCTAAGATACTCATATGATAGGTTTCAGTAATCACAGATCTATCCATTCAGCGAACCAACATTATAATATTACTTAGAATTTCTCCCAGAGAAGGTCCAAACATGCAAAAACAAAGAAAAAATAAAGAAAGAAATAGGAAAGTCGTCCTTCTTCGACAGTTTTTAATAAATTTTCAGCTTATTCTTAACCTAAAAAAATGGGCAGATGTATAGATGTATACAACTGAGTCTCAAATATTGAGTGATAGCAAAATTTTTGTCTTTCATTGAGAAAATAAAAACACATGAGAGCTGAAAAATAGCATGCCAATACTTTCAAAGAGAACATAAGCCTTAAGGCTCATTTCATATTTGTTTTAAGGAGGCCCTAGACGGTCAATCATTTTGATCAGAAGATACCTTCAATCGATTGACGTGTGCTATAATTAATCTTCAATCGATCCTTCAATCAACTCTTCAATCTCGACCAAAGCTAATGTAACACACTGCTTTTGATCAAAATGATTGAGTCATTCAAACTTTCTATCAATCATCGTCAACGCTTGACTCAAGCGTCAAACAAGTTCCTAGACGGTCAACCATGCAATCGATTGACGAGTCAATAGACGGACGGAAGCTTTTGATCAAAATGATTGACCGTCCAGCTCCTCCTACTGAAACAGAAAGGTTATTGTGCCAAATTACTAACTTTTACTTCCGAGTTCCAGGAGCAATAATGTTTTGCAACATTAATATTCTCTTTTTTGACAAAGTTACTAATTACCAGTCTCTTTTTTGACAAAGTTACCATTTAGTAACCAACAGTATGCCTTTTGAGAAGAAAGCAAAGGTATTATAACGCAAATTAATTATTCCAGTGAAACTTAAGAAAAATATGTGAATTATTTATTTTTCATAAGATTACTCACTTGGTCAAAGTTTAAATATAATAGTTCTTTTTAGCATGATAATAAAAGTTTTAAAATTAAAAAAAAAACATACCTTTTTGCTTCTTCTTGAAGATACTGTCAATTTTAACTAAACAATTAGATTTTGTGGAAAGCTTGATTGTCTGCCATTTTTATTGTAGAATCACCTGGGGAAGAATCACTTGTGTAGAATCACTTGTCACCTGGGGTGCCAATTCACAAAAATTTAGGGGAGGCAGGACAAGGATTTTTTAAACTTTCAAAAATAAACACACAAAATCTTTTTTTAAAAACCTAGTGGACGGGATTTGGTTTTTGTTAGTTTTTTGTTCAAAATACCAAATAAGGATATTATCATAATCTGGGAGGTAATTACCCCCTCCCTGCCCTCTGAATTGCCATGACGCTCCTCACTTCATTATCTGCTTTAAAAAAAATGACAGATTGAAGATGCTGTTTTGGCAAAAGAATTTTCTGAACTGAAACAGTATTGGAGTTTTGATCTCCTGACACCAGAACCTATTTTTTTTCAGGGACCCAAACCTCAATAAATTTACCAACTTAAAGTGAAATATTTGCCAAATACTGGCTGAAGATAGTCTGCCATAGATCTGAAACAAAAAAGTTTAAAAACCACCAAGGCTCCATATCTGGTTTCATGTTTACTACAAAACTGTCAGAAATAGTCAGGGGCGTTGTTTGGGGGTGGCAAGGGGGGCAGTTGCCCCCCCAATAATGAGGAGAAAAAAATATTATACATCTCATGCCCTTTGACTATCCAAATATGGACCCATTTTGCCCCCCCCCCCCCCAATAAAAATGCTGGAGATTCGCTCCTGAAAATAGTAGGCTACAATCTGAGACTTAAGTTCTATGGGGACTTAAGTTTTAAGATCTAATGACTTAGTTTTAGGGGGGTGGGGGTAAAATATAATTTCTGATGCAAATGAGAGGTTAGTTTAAACTTCACCCCACCCTCACTCTTAATGTGCAAATATATACCCTGAATTGGTATATATAGAGGTGGGGGTAAAATTGGTAAATATCTACCAAATCATATTATTGAGTTAGGACTAAAGTGAATACACCATTCGATGCCTTTTTTTATGCTGATTACGAATATAATAAGCATTTCTATCGGAAATGAATTTCAGCCCCCCCCCCAATATATACATAACGTAACCCAACCTAACCTAACCCTGAATGGGCATATATAGGGGGGGGGGCTGAAACTCATTTCCGATAGAAATGCTTATTACATTCGTAATCAGCATAAAAAAAGGCATCGAATGGTGTATTCACTTTAGTCCTAACTCAATAATATGATTTGGTAGATATTTACCGTAAAATTCATTTGGGGCAAAATTGATAATTACATTTGGAAAAAGCATAAAAAAGGCATCGAGTGGTATGTTCACTTTATTTGTTAGTCAATAATATGAACAAAGAAAAATTTACCTAGTGTCTTATTAATGTCCGGATGAACCATATAACCTTCTCCTATAATCTTGATTTCTAATATTAATGCACGGAGGATTTAAGTAGCAAATTTAAGACACAGTACAAATAAAATGTTTATACTGTGTTAAAAGTTGAATTATACATGAATTTATTTTGCTTCTTATTTAAACAAAGTTTTCTTACCGGACAGCAGGAAGGCTTACTGCCAAAATAGAAAGAAGTATTAACAGCTTCATTATTAAACTGAGACTGAATTGCAGAAATTCAGACTTTATCGGTTCCTTTACCGGGTAACTAAAAAACGTGACAATTACAACTGAGTATCAAAACAGAGTAACGGTACAATCCGCTTAAGGGTTTTTCCCATTTGACCAGTTTGATTAATTTTATTTCTAATATTTATTTCTCATTCCAGACCTTATTCTCGACTTTTCTATAGTTTGGATGCGCTGGTTTATACTTTTATTGGAAGTATCTTTGTATTGTATTGTCCTGGAATGGAATTTTTCCAGGGTTGAATTTCCCTCGGTTAACACTGCCGCAGTTTCACACAAAACGGGAATTTTTGCATTGATTTGCCAAAATTTCTTCGTTTTTTCCTGGAAGTTTATGCGACATAAAGCTTCAACGGCTGCGTCAAAATATTTATACAGAGGTGTTAAAAAAGGCATCCGTATTTTTCATTCGAAATCTTTTTTAAACCAAACAATGGAAATAAATGAAAAATTAATCATTATTTGTAAGAAATCATTTATTATCATAGGAAAAAAGACATCCGGGCCATTCAAACAAATATTTAATCCTCCAGGTCGGAAAGCACATTTCCAGGAGAATTAACATATACGATAAGACTTATTTATTAGGTATAGCTAATCTGGGGTAATACAGGCTAGCCTTTTGAATAATTTTTCTTGGCTTCCAGAACTTCATTTAGCCTATTCTTATCCCTATGCTGTTTAAATAGCTTATATCCATTTTCGTGCCTCAGCGGCTGCACTACTGTTAGCCTACTGTGTACTGTGTGCCTACTGTGTAGCCTACTGTGTCTGTATAAACATTTTTGCGAGGTCCATGCATCCGCTCTTTGTAAACCATCTCACAATTAAGAAAAAAAAGAAAAAAAAAGAAAAGAAAAAGCGTCAGTGTGAACCAAGCGTTTGGCACTGGAATGAGCTTTGATTAAAGGGGTAAAGTTTTGGCTCGAATTAAATCACGCTAAAGCTTTTTTTGCATTTTTAAAAACGCTTGTGTTTCAAGATTCGTCTTTAAGAAATGGGATAAAATTTTAACTTTACCGTAAAGAGCAAGGTGTTGAGGAGGAGAAAACACCCCTCATATAAGTAGTAATTTCTCTTCGTTTTAAGTTTTAATGTTGCTCCTTATTTTAAGTTGAAAAAACTTGTTTTTTTTTTTATTTCCGCTCGTTTTTTTACATAATGAGTAGTAAGAGAGGTGATGATTTCACGAGTGATTGCGTAATATTTCTTACCATGGGGCAGTCAGCTATACACTTTCACGGGTGATTGCGTAATAAGCCTTACCACGGGCCAAGCACCTATTACTACGAACGATACTTGTCCTATCAGACGGGTTTTCATATACTTTGCGTACGTGCCCATACCAAACAGGTTGGTTATAATCTGTTCTGCTTCAAGTTTTCTCTGGCACAATTAACTGAATTTCTATTTCATGATAAACAAGTTTTTTTTTTATGTTAAATCCGTGCTGGAAAAACCGATGTATCTTTTTTAGTTTTCTTTAAATTACATATTCGTAAGAGACTTGAATTAAAAGAGAATAGTTTTTATTTGCAAGGATATTAGTAGAGGAAAAAAATGAGGGGTGCATTTACATTATTGGAGATTAATGATGGAGCTAACAACAGTGATGTAATTACTTCTTTAGTTTACGAGATTTGCGAATTTTTTTTGCGAAAAGATATTTGCGAAAAGATATTTGCGTAGACGCTTACAAGGGGCATTGATAGAAGTTAGTCAAGAGATTAATTGAAAAGGAAAAACATAGTAAAATTATTAATTTGCCTCTCTTTAACTAGCCGTGTGTTTATTTATAAAACGTACTAAATTTTTGAAACTTTTTTTAAATTTAAAAAGAAATGTATTAACATTGTACTGAGGGGGTGGGTTGCAGATCTTTGGTAGGTTATCTATTGTTAAGTTACAGAGTAGCACGTTGATCTGAGGGAGGTCGGTGCTAAACGTGTTAACTTAAAAGGGGGGTATCCCTTTTTTTTTTTTCGTAAATAGGGCTCCCTGTTTTCAGAAACGCTTAACTATAAATAAGGCTATTTTGTCTTTCTGAACTTTATGTTCGAGGCAGGGATAACTATTTAGTTTAAATAATTCTAGGAGGAATTGAGTTTTGTGGCTTGTGTGGAAAAATGGTACTTGTTAAATATTAGGGTAAACATTCGACTATAAATAAGGCTATTGCGTCTTTCTGAACTTTCTGTTGGAGGCGGGGGTAAGTATTTAGTTTAAATAGTTCTAGGAGGAATTGAGTTTTGTGGATGGTGTTGAACAATGGTAAGTGTTGAATATTTGGGTAAACATACGGTTAAGAAACGCTTCACTATAAATAAGTCTCTTGTGTCTTTCTGAACTTTCTGTGCGAGGCAGGGATAACTATTTAGTTTAAATAATTCTAGGAGGACTTGAGTTTTGTGTGTGGTGTGGAAATATGGTACTTGTTAAATATTCGGGTAAACAGTCGACTATAAATATGGCTATTGCGTCTTTCTGACCTTTCTGGTGGAGGCGGGGGTAAGTATTTAGTTTAAATATTTCTAGGAGGACTTGAGGTTTGTGGATGGTGTTGAAAAATGGTAAGTGTTGAATATTTGGGTAAACATACGGTTAAGAAACGCTTCACTATAAATCATTCTATTGTTTCTGTAATTTCTTTCTTTGATTTTCTTTTTTTAATATTTATTTTAATTTTTTCTAGGAGGAATTGAGTTTTTTGGCTGGTGTGGAAAAATGGTACTTGTTAAATATTAGGGTAAACATTCGACTATAAATTAGGCTATAGTGTCTTTCTGAACTTTCTCTTGGAGGCGGGGGTAAGTATTTAGTTTAAATAATTCTAGGAGGAATTGAGTTTTGTGGCTGGGGTTGAAAAATGGTAATTGTTGAATATTTTGGTAAACATACGGCTAATAAACGCTTCACTATAACTAAGTCTATTGAGTCTTTCTGAACTGTCTGTGCGAGGCAGGGATAACTAATTAGTTTAAATAATTCTAGGAGGAAGTGAGTTTTGTGGATGGTGTGTAAAAATGGTACTTGTTAAATATTCGGGTAAACATTCGACTATAAATTTGGCTATTGCGTCTTTCTGAACTTTCTGTTGGAGGCGGGGGTAAGTATTTAGTTTTAATAATTCTAGGAGGAATTGAGTTTTGTGGATGGTGTTGAAAAATGGTACGTGTTGAATATTTGGGTAAACATACGGCTAAGAAACGCTTCACTATAAATAAGGCTCTTGTGTCTTTCTGAACTTTCTGTGCGAGGCAGGGATAACTATTTAGTTTAAATAATTCTAGGAGGAATTGAGTTTTGTGGCTGGTGTGGAAAAATGGTACTTGTTAAATATTAGGGTAAACATTCGACTATAAATAAGGATATTGCGTCTTTCTGAAATTTCTGTTGGAGGCGGGGGTAAGTATTTAGTTTAAATAGTTCTAGGAGGAATTGAGTTTTGTGGGTGGTGTGGAAAAATGCTACTTCTTACATATTCGGGTACACATTCGACTATAAATAGGGCTATTGCGTCTTTCTGAACTGTCTGTTGGAGGCGGGTGTAAGTATTTAGTTTAAATAATTCTAGGAGGACTTGAGTTTTGTGGATGTTTTTTAAAATTTATAAGATATTAATATTGTTGTAATAATTTTTTTAAGTAACGATACACTAAAAAACAGTATTTTGGGTCTTTCTGAACTTTCTCTGCGAGGCAGTGATAACTACTTAGTTTAAATAATTCTATTAGGACTTGAGTTTTATGTGTGGTGTGGAAAAATGGTACTTGTTAAATATTCGGGTGGTTTTTCTTTACTTGATGGTCATTAAAAACGAAATTTTTGTGTTAAATAAGTAGTTTTTGTATATTTTAAAATAGCTTTAAAGGGTTTGAGAGACTCAGTTGCCTAATTCCGTGTGGTTTTCCTTTACTTGGTGGTCATTAAAAACGAAATTTTTGTGTTAAATAAGTAGTTTTTGTATCTTTTAAAAGAGCTTTACGGGGATTGATAGACTCAGTTGCCGGATTCCGTGTGGTTTTTCTTTACTTGGTGGTCATTAAAAACTTAATTTTTGTGTTAAATAAGTAGTTTTTGTATCTTTTAAAATAGCTTTTAGGGGAGTGAGAGACTCAGTTTGCTGATTCAGTGTGATTTTTCTTTACTTTATGGTAATTAAAATCTAAATTTGGGTGTTAAATAAGTAGTTTTTGTATCTTTTAAAAGTGCTTTACGGGGATTGAGAGACTCAGTTGACGGATTCCGTGTGGTGTGTCTTTTATTTGTGTTAATTAAAGAAGGAAATTGTGTGTTCTATAAGTAGTTTTTGTATCTTTTAAAAGAGCTATACGGGGTTTGAGATACTCAGTTGCCTGATTCCGTGTGGTTTTTCTTTACTTGATGGTCATTAAAAACGAAATTTTTGTGTTAAATAAGTAGTTATTGTAACTTTTAAAGGAGCTTTACGGGGATTGAGAGACTCAGTTTTACCTTGTCACAGTTACATTTTCTTGATTTTTCAAAGTTCATTTAGAATTTCTCACCTTGAAAAGCAAGACTTGAAATATTTCAGTAGTGTTTGGTTGTGGTTTACCTTATCACAGTTACACTTTCTATATTTTTCAAAGTTAATTTGAATTTCTTTAATTTAAATTAAATACTTGTAATATTTTAGTAGTGTTTGTTTGTGTTTTACCTTGTCACATTTAAATTTTCTTGATTTTTCAAAGTTAATTTTGAATTTCTTTCGTTTAAATGCAAGAGTTGTAATATTTCAGTTATTTTAGGTTATTTTTTACATTTATAAAGTAAATGGTATTTATTTTTAAAATTTAATTTTTAATTTATTTACATGAAATGGAAGAGTTGGAATATTTAATTAGTGTTTGGTTTTGGTTTTCATTTGCACACTTTAAATTTCTATATATTTAAAATTTAATTTTTAAATAGTTTAGAATAAATTATATATATTGAATATTTCATTCTTGTTTTGTGGTGGTTGAACTTGTAAGAGTTAAATTTTCTTGATTTTACATTTTATTGATTTTTAAAATTTCATTTTTAATTTCTTTCGATTAAATGGAAGAGTTTTAATATTTCAGTATTGTTTGGTTGTGTTTTACCTTGTCACATTTAAATTTTCTTTATTTTTTAAAATTTCATTTTGAATTTATTTCGATGAAATGCAAGAGTTGGAATAGTTCAGTAGTGTTTGGTTGTGATTTACCTTGTCACAGTTACATTTTCTTGATTTTTCAAAGTTCATTTTTAATTTCTTTCGATGAAATGCTAGAGTTGGAATAATTCAGTAGTTTTTTGTTGTGGTTTACGTTGTCACATTTACATTTTATTTTTTTTTCAAAGTTCATTTTGAATTTCTTTCGCTGAAATGCAAGAGTTGGAATATTTCAGTTGTGTTTGTTTGTGTTTTACATTGTCACAGTTGCATTTTCTTGATTTTTAAAAGTTCATTTTGAATTTATTTCGCTGAAATGCAAGAGTTTGACTCATTCAGTGTAAAAGTTACATTTTATTGATTTTACAAAGTTCATTTTTAATTTATTTCGATGAAATTCAAGAGTTGTAATATTTGAGTAGTGTTTGGTTGTGTTTTACCTTGTCACATTTACATTTTTTTTATTTATCAAAGTTCAGTTTGAATTTATTTCGTTGAAATGCAAGAGTTGTAATATTTCAGTATTGTTCGCTTTTGTTTTACATTGATAACTTTAATATTATTGATTTTTAAAATTTCATTTTGAATTTATTTAGTTGTAATGCAAGAGTTGGAATATTTCAGTAGTGTTTGGTTGTGTTTTACCTTGTCACAGTTAAATTTTATTGATTTTTAAATGTTCATTTTTAATTTGTTTGTTTGAAATGCAAGAGTTGGAATATTTCAGTAGTGTTTTGTTTGTGGTTTACC